>NC_056574.1:37318649-37431113 GCF_018340385.1 Cyprinus carpio
TGTTGCCTGGTGTCTCTAGAGACCCCAAAGACCAAGAGACCCAAAATACCATCACACAAAGTACATTTTGTTGCCTGGTGTCTCTAGAGACCCCAAAGACCATGAGTGTGACTTTTCTTCACACTAACATAAAAACAAGATATCATTCCAATTTTTTTATTTATTTGTAGATCTAGAAAGTGTTGACCACTGTACAAAGTCTCATGCAATTTGGACAAAGATAACTTTTTTTATTATTATTATTTAAGCAAACGTCATTTGCAGGTCAAAAAGACCCCCAAAACCGAATAAGGGTTAAAGAGCTTTCCTCAGCTCACCTGTGTTTCTTGCATTTCTGTCAGCAGCTCCCTTCAGAAACTATGAATTTTGGAGCTTCTCTTCTGTTGTAGAGAGATTATATAACACTCCTGACACCACAGAACATTTTTTATCAATATTTGTTTACCATGAAAGATAAAACATGTTTGAAATAACGTTAGATTCAGTTAATTCGCTTCCTTGTAAGTAACGTCACCGATTAACAGTACAGCGCATAATTTAGGCTAAATAAGTTAGACACCTTTCAATAAACCATTGACAAACTGACAGCAAACCCTTTACAAAGCTATCAAAACCTCTCAATGTATATATATATATATTATATATATATATATATATATATATATATATATATACTATATGTGTATATATATATATATATATATATATTATATATATATATATATAATTTTTTATTAACAGCATTAAAATAGATAATACATATAAAAGGATCTACTGGTCTTTTTTAATTAATAAACATCACAACACTATTTTTATAACTCAAAATTAATACTTTTTATTACACTATAATTGAATGCAACTAATAGAAAATGAGTCTGGAATGAGTTCTGGACCAGAGAGGACAATTTAGCTAACTTGCTCTCACTTTCCAGAAACAAACATATTTACAACACGATGAGTGGTGAAGAACCATTAAATAGTCTAAAGAAACTTTCTGTGCAACAAAGAACCTTTCTGTGCTATAAAGAACCTTTCTGTGCTACAAATAACCTTTTGTGCAATGGAAAGGTTCTTTGGATATTAAAGGTTCGAACCTTTTTTTTAAGAGTGTGGATCACATAGAAAGCAGTTATTTTAAATAGTAAAAATATTTCACAATATTACTGCTTTAGCAAATGCAGCTTTCTGTATTTTGGATCAAATAAATGCAGGCTCGTGTCATGTTGAAATATATAAATGAACATCACATACCT
This sequence comes from Cyprinus carpio, assembly GCF_018340385.1. Lineage (NCBI taxonomy): Eukaryota > Metazoa > Chordata > Actinopteri > Cypriniformes > Cyprinidae > Cyprinus > Cyprinus carpio. The sequence goes on from NC_056574.1 coordinate 37,319,903, forward strand.
GGCATTTCCAAAATGTATATTGTTTATGTGCTCCGAAGGACATACTTTTTTGAAGAAACTTTGAAGAGATGGGAGTGTGTGCCTCACTCGGTCTTAGCTGTGTTCCAGGTTCCTGAGTGGGCTGCTTATTTGCATTGGCTCGCTTTGCAACAGGTTATTATTTATCTGAAATAAAAAAAAAAGTAAGCATGCTGTTTACGCAAATAAACTGCATTATTAACATTATTGTGATGGTCACTGATACTATTAGTAATTTATAGGAAAAAAATTACAAAACACAAGAACCACATAGCACATTTATTGTCAATGATATTTATTTTTTTTACATCAGACGATTGCAAACACCTATTTACACCAGATATTTACACCAGAGCTGTCTATGTTATAGAACATTAAAAAAAATAAAATAAAAAAAAACATCCTGGCATCGTGAAACATTAAGAATGATGTAAATGAAACTTCATAATGTTTCACCTGATTATATATTTAGTCAGGAATAATAGTTTGGAAAAAGTCTAACTAGTAAAATGTGTACAAGTTATATGAAAACTAATACAAGTAGATTAATAATAAAAAAGACTTACTCATGTTTATCTCTGCTAGGTCAAGCCACTTCGTTCTTCTTTCTGAGGTAATCCAAATCTTATTCCTCTCAGCGGTCTTATTGAGGTGAATTATGTCTTATTCCTCTACAGTAACATTTAAAAAACGTGAAGTACAGTCTCGCTGCTTTGTTTGCTCTGATGAGGGCGGTTACCCGCCGCGAGCTTCACGTGGACGCTTATAATAACAATAGCGCGCTAGACGCGTGGACGTGGTCGCATTAGATATAATGAAGGGAGACGTGAAAGACGGACATCACGTTGTTTTCATGTGGATTACTTTATCACAGAATATTTTTTGGTAGCACTTGCTTAGTTTAAAAGTAGACATGTCAAGTTTTCTATAGAAGTTTTCTATGTCTCTGTGTTGAGTATTCACTGAGTTACAGTTCATTTTAATGACGCGTTTCTAAATAAAGATCACCGTAGACCAAGGCTGCAGACAGCGCACTCTGTTTGTTTTCTTTATTTTATAAATACAAGTTTTGTTGTTATCATGTGTGTATACAAATAAAAGTAGACCCTTTACAGATTCGTTTGATGTAAGTCAAGTCAAGTCACTTTTATTGTCATATCACCACAGCACATGTGCCTTGGTGAGTGAAATTCTTGGGAGCGTGCTCCAGAAATTGCAGAAACAGTTAACATATAACCATACAGACTTCAGCAGGTGAAAATATGCAATATGCACATACATATAGTAACTACACACAGTGTACTATTAGACATACTTACAGTTAGCACTACATATTATACGCAATACGTACATACATGCAGTTAGCACGACACATTAAACACTATACACATTATGTACACATTCTACATTATGTAGACATATACACATAAAAATATGCTAAGGTGCAACAGAGTGTACGTGGGCTGGATACAGAAATGTTATGGATATGCATTGGATGGAATCCAGTGGTAGCAGGTAGATTATTGTATTAAATAGTTCGGTGTTAAAGTTAAACTGTTAAAGTTAAAGTGCAGTGTGTGGCATACCATATTGTGGAGTATGCTGTAGGGTGTATTAGTTCAGACTGTTCATAAGTCTGACAGCCTGAGGGAAAAAGCTATCCCTCAGTGAGCTAGTGCGGGATCGGATACTGCGGAGACATCTTCCTGAAGGCAGCAGAGAGAGCAGTCTGTGGGACGGATGGCTGGAGTCACTGATGATCCTCCGGGATTTCCTTATACACCGCCTGGTGTAGATGTCCTGGAGGGAGGGAAGCTCACCTCCAACAATGTGGCTGGCAGTTCGCACAACCCTTTTCAGAGCTTTGTGGTTGCCAGCGGTGCTGTTTCTAAACCAGGCAGTGATGCAGCCCATCAGGATGCTCTCTATAGTGCAAGTGTAGAATGATCTGAGGATGCTGGGGCTCATTCCAAACTTCCTCAGCCGTCTCAGGAAGAAGAGGCGTTGATGTGCCTTCTTCAGCACTGCATCAATGTGTGTAGACCAGGTGAGATGATGTTAACGCCGAGGAACTTGAAGCTGCTTACCCGCTCCATAGGTGTCTTGTCGATGGTGATGGGTTTGTGTTCTCTGCTCTGTCTCCTGAAATCCACCACCAGCTCCTTGGTCTTGTCGATGTTGAGTGAGAGATGGTTCTCCTGACACCATATAGTCAGGGTGCTCACCTCCTCTCTGTAGGCCGTCTCATCGTTGTCGGTGATCAGGCCTATCACCGTTGTGTCATCAGCGAATTTGATGATGACGTTGGAGCTGTGTGTGGCTGTACATTCATGTGTGTACAGGGAGTACAGGAGCGGGCTGAGGACACAGCCCTGAGGAGCACCAGTGTTAAGGGTCAGCGGGGATGAAGTGTTGTTGCCCATTCTGACCACCTGACTTCTGGAGCTTCGCAACAAGTGTGGCAGGCACTATGGTGTTAAATGCTGAGCTGTAGTCCACAAACAGCATTCTCACATAGGTGTTCTTATTTTCCAGGTGGGAGAGAGCAGTGTGTAGGGTGAAAGCAATAGCATCGTCTGTAGAAACGGTTGCTACGATATGCAAATTGTAGCCGATCCAATGAGGCAGGCAGCACAGAGCAGATGTAGTCTCTGACGAGTCTCTCAAAACACTTACTGAAGATGGGTGTGAGAGCAACGGGCCTCCAGTCATTCAAGCATGTGATTTTATTTTTCTTTGGTATGGGCACAATGGTGGATTTTTTAAAGCACAAGGGAACCACAGACAGACAGAGGGAGAGGTTGAAAATGTCTGTGAAAACACCGGCTAGTTGTAATGCGCATGCTCTGAGCACACGGCCTGGGATGCCATCAGGACCCGCAGCCTTGTGGATATTCACCCGTCGGAAGGATCGGGTTACATCTGCGACAGAGACGGAGAGTGCACTCACATCTTCTGCAGCAGCTGCGGTAGCGCTCTCTGTGTGGGCGGTGTTGTGAGCCTCGAAACGAGCATAAAAGTTATTAAGCTCATCCGGTAGAGAGTTCACAGTAGCTGGTTTATTCCCTTTAAAATCTGTGATGTTATTGAATCCCTGCCACATGCCTCTTGCATCGTTGGTGTTGAATTGTTGCAGGCAGCAGCAGAATGGAAGAGTGATCCGATTTGCCGAAAGGTGGGCGTGGGAGAGATTTGTAGGCGTCCCGGAAAGGAGAGTAGCAGTGGTCCAGTGCACGATCACCACGCGTGTTGATGGTGATGTGTTGAAAATATTTCGGAGCTATTGTTCTGAAGTTGGCTTTGTTAAAGTCCCCCATAACAAATAAACGCTTCATCTGGGTACGCGGTTTCCTGCTCACTTATATTTCCCATAGAGTTCCTTGAGTGCCTGGTCTGTGTTGGCTTGAGGGGGAATGTAAACAGCTGTGATTATGACCGCTGTGAATTCCCTCGGTAGCCAGAATGGTCGACACAGAAGCATATGAAATTACAAAACACTCCTCAATAGAGGATTTAAAACACAAAATGTTCATATCATCAAACCCATAGACTGTAAAAAAATATGGACGTAGTGTCCGTGACGTCACCCATAGACTCCTCAATAGCGGTTTTGAAGCTCAAAGTGTGCAGAGCGGGCCGTCTCCCGGAAAATTTAAAATGGGCAAAAAGGTGGGAGCTGGTTGCTGAAGCCACGCCCGCCCAGCACGACGGCATTGTCATCAGCGGCAATCCACCAGTCACTCAAGTGGCCACTCCCTTAATTATGCAAAACTTTAAGGCTTAATATAATTTAAACGGAAGAGTTATAAAAAAAATTCTCCCCCCTCACAGATGTCATGAAGGGCAAAATTAGCAATATAGACCAAAATAATTTTTTTGAACCAGGCTGTAAACATGTTTTTTTCTGCTGTAGAGTTGGGCATTTTAACATGGGGAGTCTATGGGACTGACTCCCTTTTGCAGCCAGCCTCAAGCGGCCAGTCGATGAATTGCAGTTTTAGTCACTTCCTTATTGGCTTCACGAGAGAGAGCGCGAGGTTGCCGCTCGATCACACCACGAGTTGTTGATAAAGAAACAAACGCCCCCACCTCTGCTTTTCCCGCTCTTTTCCACTTTCCCATTTGTTCTGTCCGAGCGGTGCACGGAGAACCCCGTAAGCTCGATGGCTGAGTCTGGAACCACTGCAGACATCCAGGTTTCTGTGAGGCAAATAATGCAGCAGTCCCTTGTTTCTCGTTGGTATGAGATACAGTAGGTGGACATCCAAAACGTTACTTCTACCGCCGCTCGTACCGCCGCCGCGGCGTCTGCAAAGTGCATTTGCAGCTTTTGACCGCTGAGTGGCGCTTTAATCACAAGTTTTCAAACAAGCGCATCAAAGCACATTTTCGCAAATAGACGTCAGTTTTGCCTCGCTGATGTGTTACATTTGACGGCTGCAGTCAGGGAAAATGAAAGAAAACACTATAGTTAAAATATTTAATATTCACAGATGAAAGTTTGGAAATTATGAAATTATGTGCATTTCTTAGAACGAATTCAAGCAGGATAAATGTCAAGCCTGTGCCTGAGCCTGTGCTTATATTTTTTCTAAGCTACACAGTATTACACCATATTTTAGATTTGACACATTTAATAGGTGTGCAGTATTATTTATATAATATGAATTATGTGCTATATTATTCAAAATAAATTGTGGGTTTACTTTGCATCGTAGCATTAAAAGTGGTAGCCTATTTTAGTGAGCTAGGCTACATGGATTTATATGCAAAATGTCAATATTCTCATATATTAGGCCTATATTTTAATTTATATTTAAAAAATTCCTTTAATAAAACAACATGCATTTTTGTTATTTATTACCTGTCCTTTATTTTGACAGATAACTTCTTGGGAAAAAGATATTTGTCTGTACACTGATTAAGAAATTGTTGCTTGTTTTATAAATTATTTTCTTTATTTTAGTAAAACGTGAGACACTGTATAATTTCGTTCCCATTATTTAGGCCTAATTAAAACAAGAAACGAATAAATTAAACCTGCACGATTTAGCTAAATCATTGAAATTCTAAAGAATGGACTGATTGATTAAACTCAAGTTCTCTCATTATAATCAACAAAATACACACGATGTAAAAAAAAGAACTTCATTAATAGACAACTTCTGTGATTTTAAAGGGAGCCGCCGTTACTTGCTTACATAGAATTTAAGTTAAAAAAATAAATAAAATTGCAGCCGCATTTAAATGCAGGTGTGTAAAAATTATTAATGCGCATGCAGGACAGGGAGGCGCCCTCTAGATCACTTGAATTTTTTCCTGATAATGAATTAACTTAAAATTGTGGTGTCTCACATACATGAGAAATATATCTACAGAAAGCTTGAAATGTCTTTTAAACGAATCAATTCAGAACGAAAGCATTACGCAATCTGTGAAGGTTGTATTTCTCTTTAAAGGCGTGTTCATGTGGAGAGAGTCAGCACTGTGAATTTCATCTTGCAGCTGACAAGAAAACATTTGTTTATTAATAAATAATTAAAATGTCTCATTTTTTACAATTATTAGGCTACTTCTGTCTGTGCTTTGGGGCAAACTTAATTCATGTGCTTGAGCGCGTTATATAATAAGGCTCATTATGGATTATAGATGTAAATGTAAAATAAACCTGCGATTAGTTGAATAATGACAAATTAACGACTAGTAACTAGAAAAATCTTACATGGGAGGCAGCCTATTAAATACCCTCTAGACATCTCTGTTAAAGTTTTTAAAGCATTTTAAACGCATTTGCATAAATTCTTCTTTCAGAACGGTCTGTAATGGAGAGATGCCTTAACACTGATTTTTCCTTCCTATTTGAAACGAAAATTCAAATAAAATTGATATTTTTTTTTTTTTTGAGAATGGCCAACCCTTCTCTGTTTGGGCATTGTAAATAAGCTACAAAAAAAATAAAATAAATAATAATAATAATAATAATAATGTCTCCAAAAAGTTTTTTTGTCATGTCTGTAACGCATGTGTATTCCCAAATCTAAAAAAGCCTATAAAACATCATAGACGGATCATACTGATGTCTGGACTCTGTTTGGGATTTAGAAAAACATAAAGAGATGGTTCAATATATTGGTAAAAGGCTACATTCTGTGAGAATTTATATTTCATAGCCCATATTATTGTTTTCACAAGACCATAATAATAACAAATAATCAATTGATAATTAATCATTATTTTACGAAAATCATTGTTATTTGTGAACGTAGGGTTTGTGGAAGGCTTTAAGACCAAGTGGAGTCCTCCATCAGCTGCTCCCACTTCACAGCGTGCAGGACTCGCGCTAACTGCACCCAGCTTCAAAGTCCGCAAGTTTTGATTGAACTAAATCAGTTTGAGCGAATACAACTTACTGATCATGAGCCCAACATTTAGCAAGACAGAAAAACATTCAGTCTACCTGAAGGAAGATGTATTTCATTGTAAGTTAATGGTGTTAAATAGAGAGTTAAATAGAGAGAGAGAGAGAGAGAGAGAGAGAGAGAGAGGAGAGAAAGAGAGAGAGAGAATAAAAAAAAACGTGTTGGGCTATCCTAAACTTGGAGCTCATTATAAAAAAATACAAATCCAAACACCAGAAGCAAACTCTCAATGTTCTTTCATTGAAAAGTATGCATTTTGTTTATTCACAGGCTATATGGTTGAAATAATATTTTAGTTCAAAACTTTAAGTGCCATTGTTTTAAAAAAAAAATGCTTTATTGGCTAACGTTTCATAGACCTTCAGTTGTTATGCTTTAAAATCCCATAACATTTGTAATTTCACAGTATTTTCTCCTAAATCACTAACCTTTAAAGTCACAATTCTATAATGGTAAAATTTACTCAGGCTGATGGCACTTTTAAATACATTATGTGTTGTTTTTTTTTTTTTTTTTTTTTTTTTTTTAGAATAATTGTAGCTTACATAAATAGGTGAAGCAAAATAAATATGAATAATATTTGGATCGTCCCTTATTTTTTCCCATATTTTCTTAAAGAATAAACACTTATTTTCTACAAGAATAAACATGATAACATATTATTAATTCATAGAAATAATTTAAGCATTTAAAACCTTTTTTTAAAAACTTGAACTTCAATACTATTAAACTGACTTTAAAATCTCAAGGAGTTTATAAGTTAAAAAGGGTATTAAAATGTCACAGTGCATGTTAAATAGCCTAAATGAACTTGTGTTAACAATATAATTAGAACTAACAATATAATTAGATTTTTTTTTTTAATGAACAATTCCTGTATAAAATGGGACAGCAACCTTTATATCAAACATTTTTATATTGTCTACAACTGAGCAACGCGCGAGGCAGGTTGAGCGTGCGAAGTGAATGTGCTGCACAAAGTCATTTTCAGATGCAATGAAAATTAAAAAAAATAAAAACCCTGGATAGCCTAGATTAGGCCCGGACTCTGTTCCTAAGTATATAATAATTATAATTACCCCACAGCAACAAATTTTAACCGATTAATTGCATATTTTCGTTTGCTGCATGTTATTTTATTTTATTTATTTATTTTTTAAAAGAGGCTAAAAAATAAATTTAATTTGTGAGAGGAAAAAAATATATAAGTCATGTATAAGTTGCATTTTATTACATTCAGAAATAATAATGGCTGGCCTAATAATGTTATAATGTGCCAACAGGATATTTTTAGTTCTCTTCACTTTACAACAAATCCTTTAAATTTAACAAATTTATCAGAACAGAACAATAATTACAAATATATAAGTCTAATGGATAAATAAAATTGCAGTATATAATAATATAGGCTTAGCTATAAACAAACAAAAAATAAATAAATGAATAATAATTTAAAGCGAACCATAAGGTAAGTTTGGGCTCTCATTCGGGAGAAATCCAAACGTTTCCATATTCGTGATGTTGCCTATATCAAGCTTAACCTATTATTCATTAGGAAAAATAGGCTTTGTAGTTCACGCATGTTTCAGTATCGACGAAAAAAAAAAAAAAAAAAAAAAACACAATTAACAAAAATATGCCAAAGTGGACCGCTGCTCGCGCTGGATGGCACGGTGAACGGCTACTGTTTCCAATGAATGTGCGCGAGGCACCAGCTGAAACAGAAAATACAAAATTTTTGGTCACAGTAAAGGCATAATTCAAAAATGCAAAGTGTTAGCAGTTTGAAAAAGAATAATAACAGAATTAATAAATATTATTGCTAAATGCTGGACCGTTCTCATTTCGATCTGCAAATGGAACCTGAAGGATTTTTTTTTAAACCAAGAATGAACCGAAATGAAAACATTTACCTTTTTATCCGTATAAATAGGCCTTATTTAATGACTGTTTAATAACAATAGCAAGCATAAGATCCTTTGTGTAAAGGTCTTTCTTTTAATTTTTGATGAGTAGACTGTAGCCTAAGACTATCCTACATTTTGAAATTAACTCACTGTACATTTTTTAATGGTTTTTAAAGATGGTACAATGTTATATCATAATGTTATTGTTGTTTTACCTCTTCCTTTTATCTCATTTTACAATTACATTCAGTTCGCAATCCGTCTCTTTGCGCCACCTGGCGGTAGTTTCGCGAATGAATTGAACACTCTTTTTTTATAAGAGTATATTTGCAATGCAGAAAGACAGATTTGAATTTGTTAGGAGTTTTATACTCATGAACTTATGTTAGAGCTTCTCAGCACAAGAACCTAGTTTAGTGCTTCTGTTAACAGTAATACTATGTAAGTGCATCTAAGCAAATGAAGACAACGCAAGCCCACATATGCTGTAAATCTTCGCTCTCAGTGAGAGAAAGTTGCTTAATTCATTGTTAAGAGCAAAACTTGCCAACATGAAAGATGTTTCTGACTCATGAAATGAAATGTCTTTTTTTTTTATGTTTTAGAAGTTCTATACGGAGAAACTTTTGTTACAGTGTCAATGATCATCCTTGTCAGTTTGCAGCGTCTGTGATCACTAATACTGAGTTAATGCTTGTGGGCAAATGAAAAGTAAGCAAGTCGACATATGCTGCAAAACTTCTCTGTCAGTGAGAGAAAGTTGCTAAATTCAGAGTTAAGAGCAAAACTTGAAAATAAAAAAGATGTTTCTGACTCATGAAATGAAATGTTATTTGCAATGCAAAAGACAGTTTTTAATGTGTTAGAAGTTCTATGCAAAGAAATTTTGTTAGAGCTTTAGCGAACTGCCTTGTCAGTTTGCATCTTCTGACAACAAGAATGATTAATTGCTTCTGGGCAAATGAAAAGAAAGCAAGTCCACCTATGCTGCAATGATTCTGTCTCAGTGAGAGAAAGTTGCTATATTCACCACTAATAATAAAAAAAACCCAACAACAAAAAAGTTATTTTTACGACTCATGAAATGTTATTTGCAATGCAGAAAGACGGTTTTTAATGTTTTAGATGTTCTTTGCACTGAAACTTATGTTAGAGTGTCGGTGATCAGCCTTGTCAGGTTACAGCTTCTGTGATCACTGATACTGACTTAATGCTTCTGGGCAAATGAAAAGAAAGCAAGTCCACCTATGCTGCAAAGCTTCTGTCTCAGTGAGAGAAAGTTGCTACATTCACTGTTAAGATTAAAACTTGACAACATGATAGATGTTTCTGACTCATGAAATGAAATGTTATTTGCAATGCAGAAAGACAGTTTTTAATGTGTTAGAAGTTCTTTGGACTGAAACTTATGTTAGAGCATCAATGAACTGCCTGTAGAACTTTCCAGCAGGTGTCACTACTGTTTGCGTATGTATATTACATGTGGTGGATGTTATTTTATATTCTTGGTTATTTGAAGAAATAAGTGTGCATTTATCATCTTATTCTAAATGCAGGCAAGTTTATGTTATATTTCATATATGTTATTATCTTACTAGGTCGCAGATATGTTTTATTGTTGTTCCTAGTCACCAGATTGTGTAACTGTATATGCGTAGTGAGTGCACAGGCGCCGCCTTAAGTTTCATTCTGTCGTTGATCAGGACTGGTACGCTTGCCGGTGAGTGTCTGTAAACTGGCATTGCTAGTAATTCAGATTGAAAATTAATATCTCATGATTGTGTAATTTCATTAGTTCATTCTGATGTTCGTTTGTTTTCATTGCAGGTTTACAACCTAGCGATCTAACTGACTAGTTAACCTTACGAGCTAAATGGCACATATCTAGCTGTGTATGTGTAGGCTACTAAATAAATGCTCAAAAAGTGGCTCGAGTTGTATCCGCCGTGCTTGTCCTGAAACCCTTCCAGTGGGGAGTTTATTGAGCTATAGCAGGTAGCTTAGTAGAAAACTGGACAGTTGTAAACCGCCGTCGGAGCCGTGCTAGAGAATTCACGGACACCGAGCGGGGAGAAGCCATCGTTAATGACCGAAGTCGGGAACGGAGACCCGTATTCTGAGGAGGAAGCGGCCGTTAACAACACCACTGCAACGGAGGAGCCGAAGGCAAGAGCTAACGGGGCCGTTAAAGGGCTGAATAACCGTGAGTAAGACTGTGTGAATAATAATAATAGCTGCGGGGCTAACAACGCGGCTACCAGCCGTGACAGCTGAGTCGAATCTTTTGAAGCGAATCTTTCGGAACGAGTCTTTTGAGTCGATTCGTTCGAACGATTCTTTTTGCTAAAAAAGTGATTTTAGTGATTCTATATCACCGAAAAGAAAAAGATACAGAAATGGCAGATGAAAACCCAGATCTGGAGAGTTTAAAGCGGAAACGCTCAAATGTGCAACGAATCTTTACAACAAGAATAAACCGCCTTGAAGTTAGTGCTGGCCGTTTACGTGAAGTTGAGTTGTCAGAAGAGTTAGCAAGATTGAAGGATGATTATAATAAACTCCTTGATGTCAGTAATGAGTATGTTGATGCACTGAGCCAAATAGATGCTACAGGTGACGACAGTGAGTCGCGGGATGCTCTGGCGAGGAGAGATGCCAGTGAGAAAAAATTCCTTGAAACTGAGTGCAAAATCATGGAAATGCTGTGGTCTAAGTATGCAGAGCCAGACATTGACGCTCTTGTAACACAGTTCAAATCTGCTTTTAATCGAGCTGAGGCACTCGGAACAGGTAAAATGCCATGGACGCAGCAAAGGGTCGAAAGTGGTAAACTGGATAGGAAGATCCATGAACTCAGGGAGGCTGTGTACACTTGGAGAGATTATCGGCCACATGGAAGAGACAAATGGATGCTCTTTTTATCATTGAGAGAGGAGAAAGAACAACTGATGGATGGTTGGGCATACAGACGTGAGGATGAGGTTATGAAGAGGGACAGTACAGAACTGAAAGGCGATGGGGACGAGGCAGAGGACGAAGATGAGGGAGGCGATAACGCGCTCAGTGGGCATGTCATAACAGATTTCAACAGCCTTACGACTGCAGATAGCATCACATTTACCCAACCAGAATCCCTTGCTATTGCTACTCCACCTGCAAACTGTCAGCCTGCTGTTGTCAATCCACCCACTGAGGGGCAGGGAACTATATATGTTACAAGCGCTTCTTCATTCATGTTTACAGACAGAGCAAGCATCTCTACGTGTGCTGCCCGAGGTTCCACAGTCACTAGTCAACCTCAGAGCATGTATGTCGCGGCTACCACACACAATGCCCCCCAACAAACGTTACAGCCCATTCTGCAGTCAAGAAGGTCTGATAGTGGACTTGGTGTCAGTTTCGCTCTACCTCCAACTCTTTCCAGCACGCCAGAATTGTTGAGCGATCGTGCTACTCTGCCTGTTGATCTCAGCATTAGACAAAGTAGTAGCATGCCATATAGTAGCCTTGGTTCGTACACTGGTGGGGATAACAGCTCCCAGTGGGCCCGACCAAGAATAAAGCTCACACCCATAAGCTTACCTAAATTCTCTGGGGACAGGAGGGGTTATTGGCGTTGGAAGGCTGAATGGGAAAGTATCCAGGCGCAAGCGGAACCTACAGGGTCAAGGGAGTGCAAAAAACTCCACTTACTAGATAGTATTTGTGAGTCTGTGAAAAGTGAACTAAGGCTGTTGCGCTGCAGAGATGCGAACGATATCTTCAGGGAATTGGAGAACCATTATGGTGACAAAGCACAAACGGCCGAAGAGATCGTGTTGGAGCTTCAATCACGACCTGCTGTAAAGAACCATCAGCCACGAGAAACGTTACAGTTGATTCTAGCAGTGGAAAGGGCAGTATTGGACCTCTCGGACCTGGGGTGTGAAGACGCTGTTCGGAATCAACTGGTGATTCGGTCTTTGGAAAGTAAACTCCCCGATGTTATGAAAAGAGAGTGGCTCATGTGTGTGAGAAATCCAGCGAACGACGTTCATCCTGGAAACCGCTTTGACAGGCTCTTGATGTTCCTGGAAGACCAAAAGTCATTGCTCGTAAGGTTGGAGCAGTTGCTGCCCAGCAAACCATGGCCTGCTAATGCTCCTGAAAGGTCAAGCCACCGGGAGAAACCAGGTGACAGATGGAGAGAGAAGAAGTCATTCACTAAAACTACAGCAAGTGAAGTCAAAAGAGACTCCAAGCAGTTACCATGTGCCATGTGTGGTGATGGAGATCACGGAGGTAAACTGTTTCGTTGTAAAACTTTCAGAAAAGCCAATCTGTCAGAGAAGAAAGCTCAAGTGAAAAAGGTAAAAGCATGTACAAAGTGTTTGGATGTTCACGGGGTCGAGAGTGACTGCACTCCAAAGTTTCTCTGTCGTAAAGAAGAGTGTAAGATAGGCGACACTCCAGCGGACCACCACTATTTCCTTTGCTCTAAGGCGTCATCAAAGAAGGACACTGCTAAAAGGGAAAATAAAACAGAGGAAAAGAGGGGAGCTCGAGGTCCGACAGAGGAGCAAGAGGCTGTGTTCGCCGAGTTGGGACTGACTCCCCACCAGTTGGAGGCTGTCCGCAGAGCCTGTACTAACAAGGCAACGTCGACAGTCTGTCCTGGCAAGAGTCTGATAGAACAGAGTGGCTTGAAAGAACATCCAGTCCTTATGATGCTCGTACCTGTCAGGACAAAGAGAGGAGACAGCCTTGGAGCTTTGGTCGATCTCGCTTCTGACACAAATTACATTACACACCAAGCTGCGGAAAGGCTCGGATTGAACGGTGAACCGGTCTCCCTTGTCGTGTATGGTGTCGGTACGATGAAGGTTAGAGTTGATACAAGAAGGTATCTCGTGAAAATAAAAGTGTGGACCTCCCGAGGAACCCTGAAACTCCACGAGATGATTTGCTATGGGATGGAAGACATCGCCAAAGTGGATCGAGTGGTGAAATCGGAGCGACTAGAGCAGTTTTTCCCTGAAGTAAAGCCGGGAGAACTGGACCGCCCAAAAAAGATTGATCTATTAATCAGCACTCGTGAAGGCCGATTAGCTCCGCAAAGACTGCAAAGGGTTGGCGATCTAGTGTTGTGGGATGGTCCTCTGGGCAAGATTGTGAGTGGTGTGCATCCTGACCTCTTCGAAGAAGTGGAGGTGGCTGCATGGCAGTCGAAGACACACTTCGCTCATTCAATGAGGACAGTAGCCGTCAAAGTTGAAGAACACTTCATGGTAAGGCCAGGAGGCCATTTGGAGCAAGAAAACAGAGTAGAAGTTCGAACAACAGCAGCATGCAATAAAGAGGTCCTTGAGTGGCTAAAGTGGGACAGCATCGGTGCTGCCTGTGATCCTATCTGTGGAGGATGTCGCTGTGGAAAGTGCTCGCCAGGAGGAAAGGAGATGTCCCTGGCTGATGAGAAAGAGCTGGAGATAATAAAGGCAGGTCTAACCTTCAGAGAGAGAGACGCTCACAGCGACCAGCCCCACTGGGATGCGAAGTATCCCTGGAAGGAAAACCCAGTCTCTCTTCCTAACAACCGAAAGGCTGTGGAAGCAACGTTTCTGAGGACTGAGAAGCGGCTCATGAGAGACCCTCTGTGGAAAGAGGCTTACATGAGGCAAGTCCACGAGATGGTAGAGAGGGGAGCTGCTGTCAAGCTCACTAAGGATGTTATGGACAGCTGGAAAGGTGCTATGTGGTGGGTGAGTCACCTAACTGCCCCAAACCCCCATTCAGTGACTACACCAGTACGACTCGTCTGGAATAGTAGCCAGGAGTTTGGAGGGGTTAGCATGAATAGCATTTTGCTTAAAGGCCCAGACGTCTTAAATCCCATCAGAGCGGTGCTCCTCAGATTTCGGGTGGGAGAACATGCGGCCATCGGAGACATCACCAAGATGTATAATTCAGTCTGGCTGGAGGAACAGGAAGTCCATGTGCATCGATTCCTATGGAGGGACTCACCGGAGGATGAAATTGAAGATTACGCTGTCGTGAGGGTGAACATGGGGGATAAACCTGCGGGGTGTATTGCGCAGGTTGCCATGCGAGAGACCGCAAAGTTACCCCAGTTCTCTGAGATGAAGGAGGAAAGAAGGGTAATCGAGGAAGACTCCTATGTCGATGATCTCCTCACGTCCCACAATGACCCACACCGTCTAAACAAGATTCAAGAGGGAGTGGAGAAGATACTAAAAACAGGAGGCTTCTACCTCAAGCCTTGGATCCGGTCTGGTCAAAGTGGGAGGAGAGAAGGGACAGAGTCCAAGCCAGTGACTCTGACATTGCCCAACCAGTTAAGGGAGGAAGATAACAAAGCCCTGGGGGTTGGTTACCTTGTGCAAGAGGACAAGCTCTTTGTGATGGTCTCTATCAACTTCTCTAGTAGGAAGAAGAAGATGAGAACTGAGATTGACCTCACTGAAGGGGAAGTAGAAATAAAAACACCAAACCCACTTACTCGTCGTGTTCTACTGAGCCAAATCGCTGGACTGTATGACCCGATCGGTCTAGTAACTCCTGTGAAACAGAAAGGAGTAATCCTTGTGAGAAGAGCCTTCCAGGAAGCTGGCAAGCTTTCTAAAGATACCTGGGATGAACCTCTGTCTGACGAGCTCAGGGGAAAGGCAATTGAGCTGTTCAAGGAATATGCTCGTCTAAGTAACATTAAGTTCTACAGAAGCCTTACTCCTTCTGGCTGGAAGGGTAGACCTTGGGGAATCACGTTTTCTGACGGAAGCTGTGAGTCCTATGGTGCAGTACTGTACTTACGATGGGAGACGTCAGATGGTGTGGTCACTCGGCTGGTAGAGTCAAAGGCCAAGTTAACTCCTCTCAACCAGAAAGGTGATGCAGTCATGGCTGAGGTATGTGGTGCTGTCTTTGCCTCACGTCTGAAAGTATACGTGTTGAAGCATGGACGATTGGAAGTGAAGAAGTGGTATCATTTCATTGACAGTCAGACGGTGCTTGGAGCTATCCAGAGAGAGAGCTATGGTTTCCAGACATTCTTTGCGAACCGAATTGGGGAGATTCAGAAGGCTGGGCCTGTAACTGACTGATGGTGGATACCAGGCGAAGTCAACGTCGCTGATCTAGTCACGAGAGGGTGCTCTCCTGAACTGCTGGGTGGGAATTCTATGTGGCAGAAAGGTCCCGAGTTTCTGTCTAGTCCAGTCGAGGATTGGCCCATAAAGTCCGCCTCAGAAGTGGCAGCTGATGCTAGAGAGGTAGTGAGTAGACTCCAGAGAAAAGCCTTTTCAGCAGTCCTTACCAGAGTTCAAGCCAAGAAATTATTAAATCCTGGCAGTCTTGGTGGTGAAGATCCAATAGTCACAGATGGAGTTAGCGGGACTTCAGTGTCCTCAGAAAAGGGGATGAAAGTGACCTTAACTGAGACTAAAGAGGGGGAGACTCTGTGGGGAGCCGCGCTCATAGACCAAGTGGATCCAACAAGGTGCAGTTCTTTTACTAGACTTTGTGGAATAGTTGGTTATGTCCGCAGAGCTGTAAAGAAATGGTTGGCCCGTGTAAGCAGGGCCTCCAAGCCAGTAAAGTGGGAGGCAGTATTAACAGTAAAGGAACGCAAGGCCGCATTCCAAGACCTGTGCTTAGCCGCACAAAATGGAGTTACGTTTCCTGTGACGACACTAAACAGGCTCGTTGTCAGCAGGGATGAGGCTTCAGGGCTCCTGAGATGTCATGGTAGATTCCAGGATTTGACCCAGGAAGAGATTGGTGTACCTTTGGTTCCCTACAAGGCATGGATCAGCACTCTTCTCACGAGAGAGGCCCACGAAGCTAACCACGAGGGGGTTGCTGGCACACACCTCCGTGTGAGATCTAAAGCATGGGTGGTAAGGGGTTCAAGGATTGCCAGATATGTCGTTGATTCTTGTATTCATTGTCGGAAGATCAAAGCGAGAATGTGTAAACAGGTGATGGGTGAACTTCCCCTCGAACGAACTAAACCAGCCGCACCATTCGAGTTTACGACGTTAGACCTTTTCGGTCCCTATGTTGTTAAAGATAATGTAAAACGAAGAACGGAGATGAAAATCTGGGGTGTGGTGTTCAGCTGTATGGCTTCAAGGGCAGTACATGCTGACATTGTAGAGGATCTGTCGACAGAAGGGTTCCTGAAAGCATACCAGCGCTTCACGGCTCTCAGGGGTCACCCAAGAAAGCTCTGGTCGGACCAAGGGACCAACTTTGTGGGTGCCAGACCAGTATTACAGGAGCTTTATGAGTTCCTAAGTAACATCGACAAGGATCAGGTCCAAAAGAAAGCGGTAGTTAAAGGAACCGACTGGACGTGGGTGTTTCACCCAGCAGACTCTCCCCACCGAAATGGAGCAGCTGAGGCAGCAGTTCGTGTACTCAAGAGGGCATTAAGTAGTGTTGGTAAGAGATGTAATCTGACAGCACTGGAGTTCCAGACCCTTCTTTACCTGGCTGCTAATCTGTCAAATGAGAGACCTATCGGTGCTAGAGCTCAGGTACAAGATGAGACCGTGGAAGTAATCACTCCCAACACACTTCTGCTTGGTCGTGCAGGACCCAAGGGGGACTCCCGAGGTTGAGTATCCAACTTACCCCGTTGTGCGTCTGAGAACAATCCAGATTGAAGTTGATAAGTTTGGGAAGCGGTGGAGTCAGCTGGTCAGCGCAGGTCCAAACCTCTACATTCGCCAGAAGTGGCACGCGCCTGCTAGAAATGTTGCAGCGGGTGATCTGGTATGGTTAGCTGAGAACGCACTGAGGGGCCAGTTCAGGCTGGTTCGAGTCGTGGAGGTGTGTCCTGATGTGAGGGGTGTAGTACGACATGTGAGATTGACAACATGTCGAAGTTGTCCAGTTTCCGGCAGACATTCCGAGATGAACCGAGGTGAGGAGAACTATCCCTCCACCATCCTCCACAGGGATGTTAGGAGGTTAGTGGTTCTGCTTCCAGTGGAGGAGCAGTAAAGGATCCCCACCATGGTGCGTTTCGGTAAAGGATCCCCACCATGGTGCGTTTCGGTAAAGGATTCCCACCATGGTGCGTTTCGGTAAAGGATCCCCACCATGGTGTGTTTCGGTGAAGGATCAAGACTTTCCCCGCTACCATCCTCCTCGAGGCTGGTAGTGTGTTTCGGTAAAGGAGGTCGTAATATCATCAAGAACAATGTGTGTTGTTTAGACAATAAAACTACCTTGAGGATATAATTATTCATGTTGCAACATAATATGTTCATATCTAAGTATTCAATGTTATTTGCATGGTCATGGAGAAAATTTCATATCTTAAAGTGGATTGTTTGGTTATGGTGGCCTACTTCTATTCTAGAATCAGTAGACCAAGTGGGAGGTGTAGAACTTTCCAGCAGGTGTCACTACTGTTTGCGTATGTATATTACATGTGGTGGATGTTATTTTATATTCTTGGTTATTTGAAGAAATAAGTGTGCATTTATCATCTTATTCTAAATGCAGGCAAGTTTATGTTATATTTCATATATGTTATTATCTTACTAGGTCGCAGATATGTTTTATTGTTGTTCCTAGTCACCAGATTGTGTAACTGTATATGCGTAGTGAGTGCACAGGCGCCGCCTTAAGTTTCATTCTGTCGTTGATCAGGACTGGTACGCTTGCCGGTGAGTGTCTGTAAACTGGCATTGCTAGTAATTCAGATTGAAAATTAATATCTCATGATTGTGTAATTTCATTAGTTCCATTCTGATGTTCGTTTGTTTTCATTGCAGGTTTACAACCTAGCGATCTAACTGACTAGTTAACCTCACGAGCTAAACGGCACATATCTAGCTGTGTATGTGTAGGCTACTAAATAAATGCTCAAAAAGTGGCTCGAGTTGTATCCGCCGTGCTTGTCCTGAAACCCTTCCAGTGGGGAGTTTATTGAGCTATAGCAGGTAGCTTAGTAGAAAACTGGACACTGCCTTAATGTAACTCAGCATTAGTGTTCACAGAAGCAAAGCTTCTCTCTCAGTGAGAGAAAGTTGCTACATTCAGTGTTAAGAGTAAAACTTGCCAACATGATAGATGTTTCTGACTAATGAAATTAAATGTTATTTGCAATGCAGAAAGACAGTTTTTAATGCGTTAGAAGTTCTATACAGAGAAACTTTTGTTGGAGTGTCAGTGATCAGCCTTGTCATTTTACAGCTTCTGTGACCACTTATGTTGAGTTGGTGCTTCTGGGCAAATGATTTGAAAGCAAGCCCACATAAGCTGCAAAGCTTCTCTTTTAGTGAGAGAAAGTACCTTAATACAATGTTAAGAGCAAAACTTGTCAACATGAAAGATGTTTCTGACTCCTGAAATGAAATGTTATTTTCAGAGCAGAAAGACAGTTTTTAATGTGTTAGAAGTTCTTTGCACTGAAACTCATGTTAGAGGTTCAATGAACTGCCTTGTCAGTTTCCATGTTCTGTGAACACTTATGCTGAGTTGGTGCTTCTGGGCAACTGAAGAGAACGCAAGCCCAAATATGCTGCAAAGCTTCTGTCTCAGTGAGAGAAAGTTGCTACATTCAGTGTTAAGAGTAAAACTTGTTAACATGAAAGATGTTTTTGACTCATGAAATGTTATTTGCAATGCAGAAAGACAGTTTTTAATGTTTTAGATGTTCTTTGCACTGAAACTTATGTTAGAGCTTCAGTGAACTGCCTTATCAGTTTGCATATTCTGTCATCACTAATACTGAGTTAATGCTTCTGTGCAAATGAAAAGAAAGCAAGTCCAAATATGCGGCAAAGCTTCTCTCTCAGTGAGAGAAAGTTGCTACATTCACTGTTAAGAGTAAAACTTGCCAACATGAAAGATGTTTCTGACTCATTAAATGAAATGTTATTTGCAATGCAGAAAGACAGTTTGTAATATGTTATAAGTTCTTTGCACTGAAACTCATGTTAGAGCTACAATGAACTGCCTTGTCAGTTTGCATGTTCTGTGAACACTTATGCTGAGTTGGTGCTTCTGGGCAACTGAAGAGAACGCAAGCCCACATATGCTGCAAAGCTTCCGTCTCAGTGAGAGAAAGTTGCTACATCAGTGTTAAGAGTAAAGCTTGCCAACATGAAAGATGTTTCTGACTCATGAAATGAAATGTCATTTTTCAATGCAGAAAGACAGTTTTTAATGTGTTAGAAGTTCTTTGGATTGAAACTCATGTTAGAGCATCAATGAACTGCCTTAATGTAACTCAGCATTAGTGTTCACAGAAGCAAAGCTTCTCTCTCAATGAGTTAAAGTTGCTACATTCAGACTAAAAATAATAAAACATCACAAAATGACAGATGTTTCTGACTCATGAAATGAAATGTTATTTGCAATGCAGAAAGACAGTTTTTAATGTGTTAAAAGTTCTTTGGACTGAAACTTATGTCAGAGCATCAATGAACTGCCTTAATGTAACTCAGCATTAGTGTTCACAGAAGCAAAGCTTCTCTCTCAATGAGTTAAAGTTGCTACATTCACTGTTAAGAATAAGACTTGCCAACATGAAAAATGTTTCTGACTCATGAAATGAAATGTTATTTGCAATGCAAAAGACAGTTTTTTAATGTGTTAGAAGTTCTACGCAAAGAAACTTTTGTTAGAGCTTCAGTGAACTGCCTTGGTAGTTTGCATCTTCTGTGAACATTTATGCTGAGTTAGTGCTTCTGGGCAAATGAAAAGAAATCAAGTCCACCTATGCTGCAAAGCTTGTCTCAGTGAGAGGAAGTTGCTACATTCAATGTTAGCAGTAAAACTTTTAAACATAAAATAAAATTATAACTCAAAAAAAAAAAACATATTTTCAAATCAGAAAGAAATTCTTTAACTCAAAGAAAATAAATTCATTGCATTGAAACTTATGTTAGAGCTTCAGTGAACTCCCTTGTCCGTTTGCGTCTTCTGTGAACACTTATGCTGATTTAGTGCTTCTGGCCATATGAAAAGAAATCAAGTCCACGTATGCTGCAATGATTCTCTCTAAGTGAGAGAAAGTTGCTTAATTCAATGTTAAGAGCAAAACTTGCCAACATGAAAGATGTTTCCTGACTCATTAAATGAAATGTTATTTGCAATGCAGAAAGACAGTTTTTAATGTGTTAGAATTTCTTTGCATTGAAACTTATGTTAGAGCTTCAGTGAACTGCCCTGCCAGTTTGCATCTTCTGTGATAACTTCTGCTGATTTAGTGCTTCTGGGCAAATGAAGAGAACGCAGGCCCACATAAGCTGCAAATGTTCTCTCTCAGTGAGAGAAAGTTGCTTAATTCAACGTTAAGAGTAAAACTTGCCAACATGAAAGATGTTTATGACTCATGAAATGAAATGTTATTTGCAATGCAGAAAGACGGTTTTTAATGTGTTAGAAGTTCTTTGCATTGAAACTTATGTTAGAGCTTCTGTGAACTGCCTTGTCCGTTTGCATCTTCTGTGAACACTTATGCTGATTTAGTGCTTCTGGCCATATGAAAAGAAATCAAGTCCACGTATGCTGCAATGATTCTCTCTCAGTGAGAGAAAGTTGCTTAATTCAATGTTAAGAGCAAAACTTGCCAACATGAAAGATGTTTCTGACTCATTAAATAAAATGTTATTTGCAATGCAGAAAGACAGTATTTAATGTGTTAGAAGTTCTTTGCATTGAAACTTATGTTAGAGCTTCAGTGAACTGCCTTGTCCGTTTGCATCTTCTGTGAACACTTATGCTGATTTAGTGCTTCTGGCCATATGAAAAGAAATCAAGTCCACGTATGCTGCAATGATTCTCTCTAACTGAGAGAAAGTTGCTTAATTCAATGTTAAGAGCAAAACTTGCCAACATGAAAGATGCTTCTGACTCATTAAATAAAAATGTTATTTGCAATGCAGAAAGACAGTTTTTAATGTGTTAGAAGTTCTTTGCATTGAAACTTATGTTAGAGCTTCAGTGAACTGCCCTGCCAGTTTGCATCTTCTGTGATAACTTCTGCTGATTTAGTGCTTCTGGGCAAATGAAGAGAACGCAGGCCCACATAAGCTGCAAATGTTCTCTCTCAGTGAGAGAAAGTTGCTTAATTCAACGTTAAGAGTAAAACTTGCCAACATAAAAGATGTTTATGACTCATGAAATGAAATGTTATTTGCAATGCAGAAAGACAGTTTTTAATGTGTTAGAAATTCTTTGCATTGAAACTTATGTTAGAGCTTCAGTGAACTGCCTTGTCCGTTTGCATCTTCTGTGAACACTTATGCTGATTCAGTGCTTCTGGCCATATGAAAAGAAATCAAGTCCACGTATGCTGCAATGATTCTCTCTCAGTGAGAGAAAGTTGCTTAATTCAATGTTAAGAGCAAAACTTGCCAACATGAAAGATGTTTCTGACTCATGAAATAAAAATGTTATTTGCAATGCAGAAAGACAGTTTTTAATGTGTTAGAAGTTCTTTGCATTGAAACTTATGTTAGAGCTTCAGTGAACTGCCTTGTCCGTTTGCATCTTCTGTGAACACTTATGCTGATTTAGTGCTTCTGGCCATATGAAAAGAAATCAAGTCCACCTATGCTGCAATGATTCTCTCTCAGTGAGAGAAAGTTGCTTAATTCAATGTTAAGAGCAAAACTTGCCAACATGAAAGATGCTTCTGACTCATTAAATAAAATGTTATTTGCAATGCAGAAAGACAGTTTTTAATGTGTTAGAAGTTCTTTGCATTGAAACTTATGTTAGAGCTTCAGTGAACTGCCCTGCCAGTTTGCATCTTCTGTGATAACTTCTGCTGAGTTAGTGCTTCTGGGCAAATGAAAAGACACGCAGGCCCACATAAGCTGCAAATGTTCTCTCTCAGTGAGAGAAAGTTGCTTAATTCAACGTTAAGAGCAAAACTTGCCAACATGAAAGATGTTTATGACTCATGAAATGAAATGTTATTTGCAATGCAGAAAGACAGTTTTTAATGTGTTAGAAGTTCTTTGCATTGAAACTTATGTTAGAGCTTCAGTGAACTGCCTTGTCCGTTTGCATCTTCTGTGAACACTTATGCTGATTTAGTGCTTCTGGCCATATGAAAAGAAATCAAGTTCCACCTATGCTGCAATGATTCTCTCTCAGTGAGAGAAAGTTGCTTAATTCAATGTTAAGAGCAAAACTTGCCAACATGAAAGATGTTTCTGACTCATGAAATAAAATGTTATTTGCAATGCAGAAAGACAGTTTTTAATGTGTTAGAAGTTCTTTGCATTGAAACTTATGTTAGAGCTTCTGTGAACTCCCTTGTCCGTTTGCATCTTCTGTGAACACTTATGCTGATTCAGTGCTTCTGGCCATATGAAAAGAAATCAAGTCCACATATGCTGCAATGATTCTCTCTCAGTGAGAGAAAGTTGCTTAATTCAATGTTAAGAGCAAAACTTGCCAACATGAAAGATGCTTCTGACTCATTAAATAAATGTTATTTGCAATGCAGAAAGACAGTTTTTAATGTGTTAGAAGTTCTTTGCATTGAAACTTATGTTAGAGCTTCAGTGAACTGCCCTGCCCGTTTGCATCTTCTGTGATAACTTCTGCTGAGTTAGTGCTTCTGGGCAAATGAAGAGAACGCAGGCCCACATAAGCTGCAATGATTCTCTCTCAGTGAGAGAAAGTTGCTTAATTCAACGTTAAGAGTAAAACTTGCCAACATGAAAGATGTTTATGACTCATGAAATGAAATGTTATTTGCAATGCAGAAAGACAGTTTTTTTTAATGTGTTAAGAAGTTCTTTGCATTGAAACTTATGTTAGAGCTTCAGTGAACTGCCTTGTCCGTTTGCATCTTCTGTGAACACTTATGCTGATTTAGTGCTTCTGGCCATATGAAAAGAAATCAAGTCCACGTATGCTGCAATGATTCTCTCTAAGTGAGAGAAAGTTGCTTAATTCAATGTTAAGAGCAAAACTTGCCAACATGAAAGATGCTTCTGACTCATTAAATTAAATGTTATTTGCAATGCAGAAAGACAGTTTTTAATGTGTTAGAAGTTCTTTGCATTGAAACTTATGTTAGAGCTTCAGTGAACTGCCCTGCCAGTTTGCATCTTCTGTGAACAACTTCTGCTGAGTTAGTGCTTCTGGGCAAATGAAAAGAAATCAAGTCCACCTATGCTGCAAATGATTCTCTCTCAGTGAGAGAAAGTTGCTTAATTCAATGTTAAGAGTAAAACTTGCCAACATGAAAGATGTTTCTGACTCATGAAATGAAATGTTATTTGCAATGCAGAAAGACAGTTTTTTATGTGTTAGAAGTTCTTTGCATTGAAACTTATGTTAGAGCTTCAGTGAACTGCCTTGTCCGTTTGCATCTTCTGTGAACACTTATGCTGAGTTAGTGCTTCTGGGCATATGAAAAGAAATCAAGTCCACCTATGCTGCAATGATTCTCTCTCAGTGAGAGAAAGTTGCTTAATTCAACGTTAAGAGTAAAACTTGCCAACATGAAAGATGTTTATGACTCATGAAATGAAATGTTATTTGCAATGCAGAAAGACAGTTTTTAATGTGTTAGAAGTTCTTTGCATTGAAACTTATGTTAGAGCTTCAGTGAACTGCCTTGTCCGTTTGCATCTTCTGTGAACACTGATGCTGATTTAGTGCTTCTGGCCATATGAAAAGAAATCAAGTCCACGTATGCTGCAATGATTCTCTCTCAGTGAGAGAAAGTTGCTTAATTCAATGTTAAGAGCAAAACTTGCCAACATGAAAGATGTTTCTGACTAATTAAATAAAATGTTATTTGCAATGCAGAAAGACAGTTTTTAATGTGTTAGAAGTTCTTTGCATTGAAACTTATGTTAGAGCTTCAGTGAACTGCCCTGCCAGTTTGCATCTTCTGTGATAACTTCTGCTGAGTTTGTGCTTCTGGGCAAATGAAGAGAAATCAAGTCCACCTATGCTGCAATGATTCTCTCTCAGTGAGAGAAAGTTGCTTAATTCAATGTTAAGAGTAAAACTTGCCAACATGAAAGATGTTTATGACTCATGAAATGAAATGTTATTTGCAATGCAGAAAGACAGTTTTTAATGTGTTAGAAGTTCTTTGCATTGAAACTTATGTTAGAGCTTCAGTGAACTGCCTTGTCCGTTTGCATCTTCTGTGAACACTTATGCTGATTCAGTGCTTCTGGGCAAATGAAAAGAAATCAAGTCCACCTATGCTGCAATTATTCTCTCTCAGTGAGAGAAAGTTGCTTAATTCAACGTTAAGAGTAAAACTTGCCAACATGAAAGATGTTTATGACTCATGAAATGAAATGTTATTTGCAATGCAGAAAGACAGTTTTTAATGTGTTAAGAAGTTCTTTGCATTGAAACTTATGTTAGAGCTTCAGTGAACTGCCTTGTCCGTTTGCATCTTCTGTGAACACTTATGCTGATTTAGTGCTTCTGGCCATATGAAAAGAAATCAAGTCCACGTATGCTGCAATGATTCTCTCTCACTGAGAGAAAGTTGCTTAATTCAATGTTAAGAGCAAAACTTGCCAACATGAAAGATGTTTCTGACTAATTAAATAAAATTTTATTTGCAATGCAGAAAGACAGTTTTTAATGTGTTAGAAGTTCTTTGCATTGAAACTTATGTTAGAGCTTCAGTGAACTGCCCTGCCAGTTTGCATCTTCTGTGATAACTTCTGCTGAGTTAGTGCTTCTGGGCAAATGAAGAGAACACAGGCCCACATAAGCTGCAAATATTCTCTCTCAGTGAGAGAAAGTTGCTTAATTCAACGTTAAGAGTAAAACTTGCCAACATGAAAGATGTTTATGACTCATGAAATGAAATGTTATTTGCAATGCAGAAAGACAGTTTTTAATGTGTTTAGAAGTTCTTTGCATTGAAACTTATGTTAGAGCTTCAGTGAACTGCCCTGCCAGTTTGCATCTTCTGTGATAACTTATGCTGATTTAGTGCTTCTGGCCATATGAAAAGAAATCAAGTCCACATAAGCTGCAAATGTTCTCTCTCAGTGAGAGAAAGTTGCTTAATTCAACGTTAAGAGTAAAACTTGCCAACATGAAAGATGTTTCTGACTCATGAAATGAAATGTTATTTGCAATGCAGAAAGACAGTTTATAATGTGTTAGAAGTTCTTTGCATTGAAACTTATGTTAGAGCTTCTGTGAACTGCCTTGTCGGTTTGCATCTTCTGTGAACACTTATGCTGATTTAGTGCTTCTGGCCATATGAAAAGAAATCAAGTCCACGTATGCTGCAATGATTCTCTCTCAGTGAGAGAAAGTTGCTTAATTCAATGTTAAGAGCAAAACTTGCCAACATGAAAGATGTTTCTGACTCATGAAATGAAACTGTTATTTGCAATGCAGAAAGACAGTTTTTTTTATGTGTTAGAAGTTCTTTGCATTGAAACTTATGTTAGAGCTTCAGTGAACTGCCCTGCCAGTTTGCATCTTCTGTGAAACTTCTGCTGAGTTAGTGCTTCTGGGCAAATGAAGAGAAATCAAGTCCCACATATGCTGCAATGAATTCTCTCTCAGTGAGAGAAAGTTGCTTAATTCAACGTTAAGAGTAAAACTTGCCAACATGAAAGATGTTTATGACTCATGAAATGAAATGTTATTTGCAATGCAAAAAGACAGTTTTTAATGTGTTTAGAATTTCTTTGCATTGAAACTTATGTTAGAGCTTCAGTGAAATCCCTGTCCGTTTGCATCTTCTGTGAACACTTATGCTGATTTAGTGCTTCTGGCCATATGAAAAGAAATCAAGTCCACCTGTGCTGCAATGATTCTCTCTCAGTGAGAGAAAGTTGCTTAATTCAACGTTAAGAGTAAAACTTGCCAACATGAAAGATGTTTATGACTCATGAAATGAAATGTTATTTGCAATGCAGAAAGACAGTTTTTAATGTGTTAGAAGTTCTTTGCATTGAAACTTATGTTAGAGCTTCAGTGAACTGCCTTGTCCGTTTGCATCTTCTGTGAACACTTATGCAGATTTAGTGCTTCTGGCCATATGAAAAGAAATCAAGTCCACGTATGCTGCAATGATTCTCTCTCAGTGAGAGAAAGTTGCTTAATTCAATGTTAAGAGCAAAACTTGCCAACATGAAAGATGTTTCTGACTCATTAAATAAAATGTTATTTGCATTGCAGAAAGACAGTTTTTAATGTGTTAGAAGTTCTTTGCATTGAAACTTATGTTAGAGCTTCAGTGAACTGCCCTGCCAGTTTGCATCTTCTGTGATAACTTCTGCTGAGTTAGTGCTTCTGGGCAAATGAAGAGAACGCAGGCCCACATAAGCTGCAAATGTTCTCTCTCAGTGAGAGAAAGTTGCTTAATTCAATGTTAAGAGTAAAACTTGCCAACATGAAAGATGTTTATGACTCATGAAATGAAATGTTATTTGCAATGCAGAAAGACAGTTTTTAATGTGTTAGAAATTCTTTGCATTGAAACTTATGTTAGAGCTTCAGTGAACTGCCTTGTCCGTTTGCATCTTCTGTGATAACTTCTGCTGAGTTAGTGCTTCTGGGCAAATGAAGAGAACACAGGCCCACAGAAGCTGCAAATGTTCTCTCTCAGTGAGAGAAAGTTGCTTAATTCAACGTTAAGAGTAAAACTTGCCAACATGAAAGATGTTTATGACTCATGAAATGAAATGTTATTTGAAATGCAGAAAGACAGTTTAATGTGTTAGAAGTTCTTTGCATTGAAACTTATGTTAGAGCTTCAGTGAACTGCCTTGTCCGTTTGCATCTTCTGTGAACACTTATGCTGATTTAGTGCTTCTGGCCATATGAAAAGAAATCAAGTCCACGTATGCTGCAATGATTCTCTCTCAGTGAGAGAAAGTTGCTTAATTCAATGTTAAGATCAAAACTTTAAAACAATAAACACAAAAACTAATCATAAAACTGCAATGATCAAGATAGTGCAGAAAGACAGTTTTTAATGTGTTAGAAGTTCTTTGCATTGAAACTTATGTTAGAGCTTCAGTGAACTGCCTTGCCAGTTTGCATCTTCTGTGATAACTTCTGCTGAGTTAGTGCTTCTGGGCAAATGAAGAGAAAATCAGGTCCACATATGCTGCAATGATTCTCTCTCAGTGAGAGAAAGTTGCTTAATTCAACGTTAAGAGTAAAACTTGCCAACATGAAAGATGTTTCTGACTCATGAAATGAAATGTTAATTTGCAATGCAGAAAGACAGTTTTTAATGTGTTAGAAGTTCTTTGCATTGAAACTTATGTTAGAGCTTCAGTGAACTGCCTTGTCCGTTTGCATCTTCTGTGAACACTTATGCTGATTTAGTGCTTCTGGCCATATGAAAAGAAATCAAGTCCACCTATGTTGCAATGATTCTCTCTCAGTGAGAGAAAGTTGCTTAATTCAACGTTAAGAGTAAAACTTGCCAAGATGAAAGATGTTTATGACTCATGAAATGAAATGTTATTTGCAATGCAGAAAGACAGTTTTTAATGTGTTAGAAGTTCTTTGCAAAGAAACTTTTATTAGAGCTTCAGTGAACTGCCGTGCCAGTTTGCATCTTCTGTGAACACTGATGCTGAGTTAGTGCTTCTGGCCATATGAAAAGAAATCAAGTCCACGTATGCTGCAATGATTCTCTCTCTCAGTGAGAGAAAGTTGCTTAATTCAACGTTAAGAGTAAAACTTGCCAACATGAAAGATGTTTATGACTCATGAAATGAAATGTTATTTGCAATGCAAAAAGACAGTTTTTAATGTGTTTAGAATTTCTTTGCATTGAAACTTATGTTAGAGCTTCAGTGAACTCCCTTGTCCGTTTGCATCTTCTGTGAACACTTATGCTGATTCAGTGCTTCTGGCCATATGAAAAGAAATCAAGTCCACGTATGCTGCAATGATTCTCTCTAAGTGAGAGAAAGTTGCTTAATTCAATGTTAAGAGCAAAACTTGCCAACATGAAAGATGTTTCCGACTCATGAAATGAAATGTTATTTGCAATGCAGAAAGACAGTTTTTAATGTGTTAGAAGTTCTTTGCATTGAAACTTATGTTAGAGCTTCAGTGAACTGCCCTGCCAGTTTGCATCTTCTGTGATAACTTCTGCTGAGTTAGTGCTTCTGGGCAAATGAAGAGAACGCAGTCCCACATAAGCTGCAAATGTTCTCTCTCAGTGAGAGAAAAGTTGCTTAATTCAACGTTAAGAGTAAAACTTGCCAACATGAAAGATGTTTCTGACTCATGAAATGAAATGTTATTTGCAATGCAGAAAGACAGTTTTTAATGTGTTAGAAGTTCTTTGCATTGAAACTTATGTTAGAGATTCAGTGAACTGCATTGTCAGTCTGCATCTTCTGTGATAACTTCTGCTGGTTTAGTGCTTCTGGCCATATGAAAAGAAATCAAGTCCACCTATGCTGCAAATGTTCTCTCTCAGTGAGAGAAAGTTGCTTAATTCAACGTTAAGAGTAAAAACTTGCCAACATGAAAGATGTTTTATGACTCATGAAATGAAATGTTATTTGCAATGCAGAAAGACAGTTTTTAATGTGTTAGAAGTTCTTTGCATTGAAACTTATGTTAGAGCTTCAGTGAACTGCCTTGTCCGTTTGCATCTTCTGTGAACACTTATGCTGATTTAGTGCTTCTGGCCATATGAAAAGAAATCAAGTACACGTATGCTGCAATGATTCTCTCTAAGTGAGAAGAGTTGCTTAATTCAATGTTAGAGCAAAACTTGCCAACATGAAAGATGCTTCTGACTCATTAAATAAAATGTTATTTGCAATGCAGAAAGACAGTTTTTAATGTGTTAGAAGTTCTTTGCATTGAAACTTATGTTAGAGCTTCAGTGAACTGCCCTGCCAGTTTGCATCTTCTGTGATAACTTTCTGAGATTTAGTGCTTCTGGGCAAATGAAGAGAACGCAGGCCCACATAAGCTGCAAATGTTCTCTCTCAGTGAGAGAAAGTTGATTAATTCAACGTTAAGAGTAAAACTTGCCAACATGAAAGATGTTTATGACTCATGAAATGAAATGTTATTTGCAATGCAGAAAGACAGTTTTTAATGTGTGTTAGAAATTCTTTGCATTGAAACTTATGTTAGAGCTTCAGTGAACTGCCTTGTCCGTTTGCATCTTCTGTGAACACTTATGCTGATTTAGTGCTCCTGGCCATATGAAAAGAAATCAAGTCCACCTATGTTGCAATGATTCTCTCTCAGTGAGAGAAAGTTGCTTAATTCAACGTTAAGAGTAAAACTTGCCAACATGAAAGATGTTTATGACTCATGAAATGAAATGTTATTTGCAATGCAGAAAGACAGTTTTTAATGTGTTAAGAAGTTCTTTGCATTGAAACTTATGTTAGAGCTTCAGTGAACTGCCTTGTCCGATTGCATCTTCTGTGAACACTTATGCAGATTTAGTGCTTCTGGCCATATGAAAAGAAATCAAGTCCACGTATGCTGCAATGATTCTCTCTCAGTGAGAGAAAGTTGCTTAATTCAATGTTAAGAGCAAAACTTGCCAACATGAAAGATGCTTCTGACTCATTAAATAAAATGCTTATTTGCAATGCAGAAAGACAGTTTTTAATGTGTTAGAAGTTCTATGCATTTGAAACTTATGTTAGAGCTTCAGTGAACTGCCCTGCCAGTTTGCATCTTCTGTGATAACTTCTGCTGAGTTAGTGCTTCTGGGCAAATGAAGAGAACGCAGGCCCACATAAGCTGCAAAAGTTCTCTCTCAGTGAGAGAAAGTTGCTTAATTCAACGTTAAGAGTAAAACTTGCCAACATGAAAGATGTTTATGACTCATGAAATGTTATTTGCAATGCAGAAAGACAGTTTTTAATGTGTTAGAAATTCTTTGCATTGAAACTTATGTTAGAGTTCAGTGAACTGCCCTGCCAGTTTGCATCTTCTGTGATAACTTCTGCTGAGTTAGTGCTTCTGGGCAAATGAAGAGAACGCAGGCCCACATAAGCTGCAAATGTTCTCTCTCAGTGAGAGAAAGTTGCTTAATTCAACGTTAAGAGTAAAACTTGCCAACATGAAAGATGTTTCTGACTCATGAAATGAAATGTTATTTGCAATGCAGAAAGACAGTTTTTAATGTGTTTAGAATTTCTTTGCATTGAAACTTATGTTAGAGCTTCAGTGAACTCCCTTGTCCGTTTGCATCTTCTGTGAACACTTATGCTGATTCAGTGCTTCTGGCCATATGAAAAGAAATCAAGTCCACGTATGCTGCAATGATTCTCTCTCAGTGAGAGAAAGTTGCTTAATTCAATGTTAAGAGCAAAACTTGCCAACATGAAAGATGTTTCTGACTCATGAAATGAAATGTTATTTGCAATGCAGAAAGACAGTTTTTAATGTGTTAGAAGTTCTTTGCATTGAAACTTATGTTAGAGCTTCAGTGAACTGCCCTGCCAGTTTGCATCTTCTGTGAACACTTATGCTGATTCAGTGCTTCTGGCCAAATGAAAAGAAATCAGGCCCACCTATGCTGCAAATGATTCTCTCTCAGTGAGAGAAAGTTGCTTAATTCAATGTTAAGAGTAAAACTTGCCAACATGAAAGATGTTTATGACTCATGAAATGAAATGTTATTTGCAATGCAGAAAGACAGTTTTTAATGTGTTAGAAGTTCTTTGCATTGAAACTTATGTTAGAGCTTCAGTGAACTGCCCTGTCCGTTTGCATCTTCTGTGAACACTTATGCTGATTTAGTGCTTCTGGCCATATGAAAAGAAATCAAGTCCACCTATGCTGCAATGATTCTCTCTCAGTGAGAGAAAGTTGCTTAATTCAACGTTAAGAGTAAAACTTGCCAACATGAAAGATGTTTATGACTCATGAAATTGAAATGTTATTTGCAATGCAGAAAGACAGTTTTTAATGTGTTAGAAGTTCTTTGCATTGAAACTTATGTTAGAGCTTCAGTGAACTGCCTTGTCCGTTTGCATCTTCTGTGAACACTTATGCTGATTTAGTGCTTCTGGCCATATGAAAAGAAATCAAGTCCACGTATGCTGCAATGATTCTCTCTCACTGAGAGAAAGTTGCTTAATTCAATGTTAAGAGCAAAACTTGCCAACATGAAAGATGTTTCTGACTCATTAAATAAAATGTTATTTGCAATGCAGAAAGACAGTATTTAATGTGTTAGAAGTTCTTTGCATTGAAACTTATGTTAGAGCTTCAGTGAACTGCCTTGTCAGTTTGCATCTTCTGTGAACACTTATGCTGATTTTAGTGCTTCTGGGCAAATGAAAAGGAATCAAGTCCACATATGCTGCAATTATTCTCTCTCAGTGAGAGAAAGTTGCTTAATTCAACGTTAAGAGTAAAACTTTCCAACATGAAAGATGTTTATGACTCATGAAATGATATGTTATTTGCAATGCAGAAAGACAGTTTTTAATGTGTTAGAAGTTCTTTGCATTGAAACTTATGTTAGAGCTTCAGTGAACTGCCCTGCCAGTTTGCATCTTCTGTGATAACTTCTGCTGAGTTAGTGCTTCTGGGCAAATGAAGAGAACGCAGGCCCACATAAGCTGCAAATGTTCTCTCTCAGTGAGAGAAAGTTGCTTAATTCAACGTTAAGAGTAAAACTTGCCAACATGAAAGATGTTTCTGACTCATTAAATGAAATGTTATTTGCAATGCAGAAAGACAGTTTTTAATGTGTTAGAAAGTTCTTTGCATTGAAACTTATGTTAGAGCTTCAGTGAACTGCCTTGTCCGTTTGCATCTTCTGTGAACACTTATGCTGATTTAGTGCTTCTGGCCATATGAAAAGAAATCAAGTCCACGTATGCTGCAATGATTCTCTCTCAGTGAGAGAAAGTTGCTTAATTCAATGTTAAGAGCAAAACTTGCCAACATGAAAGATGTTTCTGACTCATTAAATGAAAATGTTATTTGCAATGCAGAAAGACAGTTTTTAATGTGTTAGAAGTTCTTTGCATTGAAACTTATGTTAGAGCTTCAGTGAACTGCCTTGTCCGTTTGCATCTTCTGTGAACACTTATGCTGAGTTAGTGCTTCTGGGCAAATGAAAAGAAATCAGGCCCACCTATGCTGCAATGATTCTCTCTCAGAGAGAAAGTTGCTTAATTCAATGTTAAGAGCAAAACTTGCCAACATGAAAGATGATTCTGACTCATGAAATGAAATGTTATTTGCAAATGCAGAAAGACAGTTTTTAATGTGTTAAAAGTTCTTTGCATTGAAACTTATGTTAGAGCTTCAGTGAACTGCCTTGTCCGTTTGCATCTTCTGTGAACACTTTATGCTGATTCAGTGCTTCTGGCCAATATGAAAAGAAATCAAGTCCACGCATAAGCTGCAATGATTCTCTCTCAGTGAGAGAAAGTTGCTTAATTCAACGTTAAGAGTAAAACTTGCCAACATGAAAGATGTTTATGACTCATGAAATGAAATGTTATTTGCAATGCAGAAAGACAGTTTTTAATGTGTTAGAAGTTCTTTGCATTGAAACTTATGTTAGAGCTTCTGTGAACTGCCTTGTCCGTTTGCATCTTCTGTGAACACTTATGCTGATTTAGTGCTTCTGGCCATATGAAAAGAAATCAAGTCCACCTATGCTGCAATGATTCTCTCTCAGTGAGAGAAAGTTGCTTAATTCAATGTTAAGAGCAAAACTTGCCAACATGAAAGATGTTTCTGACTCATGAAATTGAAATGCAATTCAAAATACAGAAATACAAATGTGTTAGAAGTTCTACGCAAATTGCATTGAAACTTATGTTAGAGCTTCAGTGAACTGCCTTGCAGTTTGCATCTTCTGATAACACTTATGCTGAGTTAGTGCTTCTGGCCAATGAAAGAGAACGCAGGCCACATATGCTGCAATTATTCTCTCTCAGTGAGAGAAAGTTGCTTAATTCAACGTTAAGAGTAAAACTTGCCAACATGAAAGATGTTTCTGACTCATGAAATGAAATGTTATTTGCAATGCAGAAAGACAGTTTTTAATGTGTTAGAAGTTCTTTGCATTGAAACTTATGTTAGAGCTTCAGTGAACTGCCCTGCCAGTTTGCATCTTCTGTGATAACTTATGCTGATTTAGTGCTTCTGGGCAAATGAAGAGAACGCAGGCCCACATAAGCTGCAAATGTTCTCTCTCAGTGAGAGAAAGTTGCTTAATTCAACGTTAAGAGTAAAACTTGCCAACATGAAAGATGTTTCTGACTCATTAAATGAAATGTTATTTGCAATGCAGAAAGACAGTTTTTAATGTGTTAGAAGTTCTTTGCATTGAAACTTATTTTAGAGCTTCAGTGAACTGCCTTGTCCGTTTGCATCTTCTGTGAACACTTATGCTGATTTAGTGCTTCTGGCCATATGAAAAGAAATCAAGTCCACCTATGCTGCAATTATTCTCTCTCAGTGAGAGAAAGTTGCTTAATTCAATGTTAAGAGCAAAACTTGCCAACATGAAAGATGTTTCTGACTCATGAAATGAAAATGTTATTTGCAATGCAGAAAGACAGTTTTTAATGTGTTAGAAGTTCTTTGCATTGAAACTTATGTTAGAGCTTCAGTGAACTGCCTTGTCCGTTTGCATCTTCTGTGAACACTTATGCTGATTCAGTGCTTCTGGCCATATGAAAAGAAATCAAGTCCACCTATGCTGCAATTATTCTCTCTCAGTGAGAGAAAGTTGCTTAATTCAAAGTTAAGAGAAAAACTTTACAACATGAAAGATTTTTCTGACTCATGAAATGAAATGTTATTTGCAATGCAGAAAGACAGTTTTCAATGTGTTAGAAGTTTCTTTGCATTGAAACTTATGTTAGAGCTTCAGTGAACTGCCGTGCCAGTTTGCATCTTCTGTGATAACTTATGCTGAGTTAGTGCTTCTGGGCAAATGAAGAGAACGCAGGCCCACATAAGCTGCAAAAGTTCTCTCTCAGTGAGAGAAAGTTGCTTAATTCAACGTTAAGAGTAAAACTTGCCAACATGAAAGATGTTTATGACTCATGAAATGAAAATGTTATTTGCAATGCAAAAAGACAGTTTTTAATGTGTTTTAGAATTTCTTTGCATTGAAACTTATGTTAGAGCTTCATTGAACTGCCTTGTCCGTTTGCATCTTCTGTGAACACTTATGCTGATTTAGTGCTTCTGGCCATATGAAAAGAAATCAAGTCCACGTATGCTGCAATGATTCTCTCTCTCAGCCAAAGAAAGTTGCTTAATTCAATGTTAAGAGCAAAACTTGCCAACATGAAAGATGCTTCTGACTCATTAAATGAAATGTTATTTGCAATGCAGAAAGACAGTTTATAATGTGTTCGAAGTTCTTTGCATTGAAAACTTATGTTAGAGCTTCAGTGAACTGCCTTGTCCGTTTGCATCTTCTGTGAACACTTATGCTGATTTAGTGCTTCTGGGCAAATGAAAAGAAATCAAGTCCACCTATGCTGCAATGATTCTCTCTCAGTGAGAGAAAGTTGCTTAATTCAATGTTAAGAGCAAAACTTGCCAACATGAAAGATGTTTCTGACTCATGAAATGAAATGTTATTTGCAATGCAGAAAGGCAGTTTTTAATGTGTTAGAAGTTCTTTGCATTGAAACTTATGTTAGAGCTTCAGTGAACTGCCCTTGTCCGTTTGCATCTTCTGTGAACACTTATGCTGATTTAGTGCTTCTGGGCAAATGAAGAGAAAGGAAGCCCAGATATGCTGCAAAGCTTCTCTCTCAGTGAGAGAAAGTTGCTTAATTCAATGTTAAGAGCAAAAGTGGCCAACATGAAAGATGTTACTGACTCATGAAATGAAATGTTATTTGCAATGCAGAAAGACAGTTTTCAATGTGTTGGAAGTACTATGCACTGAAACTTTTGTTACAGCTTCAATGAACAGCCTTGTCAGTTTACATCTTTTGTGAACACTTATGCTGAGTTTAGTGCTTCTGGCCATATGAAAAGAAATCAAGTCCACCTATGCTGCAATGATTCTCTCTAAGTGAGAGAAAGTTGCTTAATTCAATGTTAAGAGCAAAACTTGCCAACATGAAAGATGTTTTCTGACTCATGAAATGAAATGTTATTTGCAATGCAGAAAGACAGTTTTTAATGTGTTAGAAGTTCTTTGCATTGAAACTTATGTTAGAGCTTCAGTGAACTGCCTTGTCCGTTTGCATCTTCTGTGAACACATGCTGATTCAGTGCTTCTGGCCATATGAAAAGAAATCAAGTCCACGTATGCTGCAATGATTCTCTCTAAGTGAGAGAAAGTTGCTTAATTCAATGTTAAGAGCAAAACTTGCCAACATGAAAGATGTTTCTGACTCATGAAATGAAATGTTATTTGCAATGCAGAAAGACAGTTTTTAATGTGTTAGAAGTTCTTTGCATTGAAACTTATGTTAGAGCTTCAGTGAACTGCCTTGTCCGTTTGCATCTTCTGTGAACACTGATGCTGAGTTAGTGCTTCTGGGCAAATGAAAAGAAATCAAGTCCACCTATGCTGCAATGATTCTCTCTCAGTGAGAGAAAGTTGCTTAATTCAATGTTAAGAGCAAAACTTGCCAACATGAAAGATGCTTCTGACTCATTAAATGAAATGTTATTTGCAATGCAGAAAGACAGTTTTTAATGTGTTAGAAGTTCTTTGCATTGAAAATTCTGTTAGAGCTTCTGTGAACTGCCTTGTCCGTTTGCATCTTCTGTGAACAACTTATGCTGATTTAGTGCTTCTGGCCATATGAAAAGAAATCAAGTCCACGTATGCTGCAATGATTCTCTCTAAGTGAGAGAAAGTTGCTTAATTCAATGTTAAGAGCAAAACTTGCCAACATGAAAGATGTTTCTGACTCATGAAATGAAATGTTATTTGCAATGCAGAAAGACAGTTTTTAATGTGTTAGAAGTTCTTTGCATTGAAACTTATGTTAGAGCTTCAGTGAACTCCCTTGTCCGTTTGCATCTTCTGTGAACACTTATGCTGATTCAGTGCTTCTGGCCATATGAAAAGAAATCAAGTCCACCTATGCTGCAATTATTCTCTCTCAGTGAGAGAAAGTTGCTTAATTCAATGTTAAGAGCAAAACTTGCCAACATGAAAGATGTTTCTGACTCATTAAATGAAATGTTATTTGCAATGCAGAAAGACAGTTTTTAATGTGTTAGAAGTTCTTTGCATTGAAACTTATGTTAGAGCTTCAGTGAACTGCCTTGTCGGTTTGCATCCTCTGTGAACACTTATGCTGATTCAGTGCTTCTGGCCATATGAAAAGAAATCAAGTCCACGTATGCTGCAATGATTCTCTCTAAGTGAGAGAAAGTTGCTTAATTCAATGTTAAGAGCAAAACTTGCCAACATGAAAGATGTTTCTGACTCATGAAATGAAATGTTATTTGCAATGCAGAAAGACAGTTTTTAATGTGTTAGAAGTTCTTTGCATTGAAACTTATGTTAGAGCTTCAGTGAACTGCCTTGTCCGTTTGCATCTTCTGTGAACACTTATGCTGATTTAGTGCTTCTGGCCATATGAAAAGAAATCAAGTCCACCTATGCTGCAATGATTCTCTCTCAGTGAGAGAAAGTTGCTTAATTCAATGTTAAGAGCAAAACTTGCCAACATGAAAGATGTTTCTGACTCATGAAATGAAATGTTATTTGCAATGCAGAAAGACAGTTTTTAATGGTGTTAGAAGTTCCTTGCATTGAAACTTATGTTAGAGCTTCAGTGAACTGCCTTGTCCTTTTGCATCTTCTGTGAACACTTATGCTGAATTAGTGCTTCTGGGCAAATGAAAAGAAATCAAGTCCACCTATGCTGCAATGATTCTCTCTCAGTGAGAGAAAGTTGCTTAATTCAATGTTAAGAGTAAAACTTGCCAACATGAAAGATGTTTCTGACTCATGAAATGAAATGTTATTTGCAATGCAGAAAGACAGTTTTTAATGTGTTAGAAGTTCTTTGCATTGAAACTTATGTTAGAGCTTCAGTGAACTGCCTTGTCCGTTTGCATCTTCTGTGAACACTTATGCTGATTTAGTGCTTCTGGCCATATGAAAAGAAATCAAGTCCACGTATGCTGCAATGATTCTCTCTCAGTGAGAGAAAGTTGCTTAATTCAATGTTAAGAGCAAAACTTGCCAACATGAAAGATGTTTCCGACTCATGAAATGAAATGTTATTTGCAATGCAGAAAGACAGTTTTTAATGTGTTAGAAGTTCTTTGCATTGAAACTTATGTTAGAGCTTCAGTGAACTGCTTTGTCCGTTTGCATCTTCTGTGAACACTGATGCTGAGTTAGTGCTTCTGGGCAAATGAAAAGAAATCAAGTCCACCTATGCTGCAATTATTCTCTCTCAGTGAGAGAAAGTTGCTTAATTCAATGTTAAGAGCAAAACTTGCCAACATGAAAGATGCTTCTGACTCATTAAATGAAATGTTATTTGCAATGCAGAAACACAGTTTTTAATGTGTTAGAAGTTCTTTGCATTGAAAATTATGTTAGAGCTTCAGTGAACTGCCCTGCCAGTTTGCATCTTCTGTGAAAACTTATGCTGATTTAGTGCTTCTGGCCATATGAAAAGAAATCAAGTCCACGTATGCTGCAATGATTCTCTCTCAGTGAGAGAAAGTTGCTTAATTCAATGTTAAGAGCAAAACTTGCCAACATGAAAGATATTTTTCTGACTCATGAAATGAAATGTTATTTGCAATGCAGAAAGACAGTTTTTAATGTGTTAAGAAGTTCTTTGCATTGAAACTTATGTTAGAGCTTCAGTGAACTGCCTTGTCCGTTTGCATCTTCTGTGAACACTTATGCTGATTTAGTGCTTCTGGCCATATGAAAAGAAATCAAGTCCACCTATGCTGCAATGATTCTCTCTCAGTGAGAGAAAGTTGCTTAATTCAATGTTAAGAGCAAAACTTGCCAACATGAAAGATGTTTCTGACTCATGAAATGAAATGTTATTTGCAATGCAGAAAGACAGTTTTTAATGTGTTAGAAGTTCTTTGAATTGAAACTTATGTTAGAGCTTCTGTGAACTGCCTTGTCCGTTTGCATCTTCTGTGAACACTTATGCTGATTTAGTGCTTCTGGCCATATGAAAAGAAATCAAGTCCACCTATGCTGCAATGATTCTCTCTCAGTGAGAGAAAGTTGCTTAATTCAATGTTAAGAGCAAAACTTGCCAACATGAAAGATGTTTCTGACTCATGAAATGAAATGTTATTTGCAATGCAGAAAGACAGTTTTTAATGTGTTAGAAGTTCTTTGCATTGAAACTTATGTTAGAGCTTCAGTGAACTGCCTTGTCCGTTTGCATCTTCTTTGAACACTTATGCTGATTCAGTGCTTCTGGGCAAATGAAAAGAAATCAAGTCCACGTATGCTGCAATGATTCTCTCTAAGTGAGAGAAAGTTGCTTAATTCAATGTTAAGAGCAAAACTTGCCAACATGAAAGATGTTTCTGACTCATGAAATGAAATGTTATTTGCAATGCAGAAAGACAGTTTTTAATGTGTTAGAAGTTCTTTGCATTGAAACTTATGTTAGAGCTTCAGTGAACTGCCTTGTCCGTTTGCATCTTCTGTGAACACTTATGCTGATTTAGTGCTTCTGGCCATATGAAAAGAAATCAAGTCCACCTATGCTGCAATGATTCTCTCTCAGTGAGAGAAAGTTGCTTAATTCAATGTTAAGAGCAAAACTTGCCAACATGAAAGATGTTTCTGACTCATGAAATGAAATGTTATTTGCAATGCAGAAAGACAGTTTTTAATGTGTTAGAAGTTCCTTGCATTGAAACTTATGTTAGAGCTTCAGTGAACTGCCTTGTCGGTTTGCATCTTCTGTGAACACTTATGCTGATTCAGTGCTTCTGGCAAATGAAAAGAAATCAAGTCCACCTATGCTGCAATGATTCTCTCTCAGTGAGAGAAAGTTGCTTAATTCAATGTTAAGAGCAAAACTTGCCAACATGAAAGATGTTTCTGACTCATGAAATGAAATGTTATTTGCAATGCAGAAAGACAGTTTTTAATGTGTTAGAAGTTCTTTGCATTGAAACTTATGTTAGAGCTTCAGTGAACTGCCTTGTCCGTTTGCATCTTCTGTGAACACTTATGCTGATTTAGTGCTTCTGGCCATATGAAAAGAAATCAAGTCCACGTATGCTGCAATGATTCTCTCTCAGTGAGAGAAAGTTGCTTAATTCAATGTTAAGAGCAAAACTTGCCAACATGAAAGATGTTTCTGACTCATGAAATGAAATGTTATTTGCAATGCAGAAAGACAGTTTTTAATGTGTTAGAAGTTCTTTGCATTGAAACTTATGTTAGAGCTTCAGTGAACTGCCTTGTCCGTTTGCATCTTCTGTGAACACTGATGCTGAGTTAGTGCTTCTGGGCAAATGAAAAGAAATCAAGTCCACCTATGCTGCAATGATTCTCTCTAAGTGAGAGAAAGTTGCTTAATTCAATGTTAAGAGCAAAACTTGCCAACATGAAAGATGTTTCTGACTCATGAAATGAAATGTTATTTGCAATGCAGAAAGACAGTTTTTAATGTGTTAGAAGTTCTTTGCATTGAAACTTATGTTAGAGCTTCAGTGAACTGCCTTGTCCGTTTGCATCTTCTGTGAACACTTATGCTGATTTAGTGCTTCTGGCCATATGAAAAGAAATCAAGTCCACGTATGCTGCAATGATTCTCTCTCAGTGAGAGAAAGTTGCTTAATTCAATGTTAAGAGCAAAACTTGCCAACATGAAAGATGTTTCTGACTCATGAAATGAAATGTTATTTGCAATGCAGAAAGACAGTTTTTAATGTGTTAGAAGTTCTTTGCATTGAAACTTATGTTAGAGCTTCAGTGAACTGCCGTGCCAGTTTGCATCTTCTGTGAACACTGATGCTGAGTTAGTGCTTCTGGGCAAATGAAAAGAAATCAAGTCCACCTATGCTGCAATGATTCTCTCTCAGTGAGAGAAAGTTGCTTAATTCAATGTTAAGAGCAAAACTTGCCAACATGAAAGATGTTTATGACTCATTAAATGAAATGTTATTTTGCAATGCAGAAAGACAGTTTTTAATGTGTTAGAAGTTCTTTGCATTGAAAATTATGTTAGAGCTTCTGTGAACTGCCTTGTCCGTTTGCATCTTCTGTGAACACTTATGCTGATTCAGTGCTTCTGGCCATATGAAAAGAAATCAAGTCCACGTATGCTGCAATGATTCTCTCTCAGTGAGAGAAAGTTGCTTAATTCAATGTTAAGAGCAAAACTTGCCAACATGAAAGATGTTTCTGACTCATGAAATGAAATGTTATTTGCAATGCAGAAAGACAGTTTTTTTTATGTGTTAGAAGTTCTTTGCATTGAAACTTATGTTAGAGCTTCAGTGAACTGCCTTGTCCGTTTGCATCTTCTGTGAACACTGATGCTGATTTAGTGTTTCTGGCCATATGAATAGAAATCAAGTCCACCTATGCTGCAATGATTCTCTCTCAGTGAGAGAAAGTTGCTTAATTCAATGTTAAGAGCAAAACTTGCCAACATGAAAGATGTTTCTGACTCATTAAATGAAATGTTATTTGCAATGCAGAAAGACAGTTTTTAATGTGTTAGAAGTTCCTTGCATTGAAACTTATGTTAGAGCTTCAGTGAACTGCCTTGTCCGTTTGCATCTTCTGTGAACACTTATGCTGATTTAGTGCTTCTGGCCATATGAAAAGAAATCAAGTCCACGTATGCTGCAATGATTCTCTCTCAGTGAGAGAAAGTTGCTTAATTCAATGTTAAGAGCAAAACTTGCCAACATGAAAGATGTTTCTGACTCATGAAATGAAATGTTATTTGCAATGCAGAAAGACAGTTTTTAATGTGTTAGAAGTTCTTTGCATTGAAACTTATGTTAGAGCTTCTGTGAACTGCCTTGTCCGTTTGCATCTTCTTTGAACACTGATGCTGAGTTAGTGCTTCTGGCCATATGAAAAGAAATCAAGTCCACCTATGCTGCAATGATTCTCTCTCAGTGAGAGAAAGTTGCTTAATTCAATGTTAAGAGCAAAACTTGCCAACCTGAAAGATGTTTCTGACTCATGAAAATATGTTATTTGCAATGCAAAAGACAGTTTTTTTAATGTGTTAGAAGTTCTACTTGCATTGAAACTTATGTTAGAGCTTCAGTGAACTGCCTTGTCCGTTTGCAATCTTCTGTGAACACTGATGCTGAGTTAGTGCTTCTGGGCAAATGAAAAAGAAATCAAGTCCACCTATGCTGCAATGATTCTCTCTCAGTGAGAGAAAGTTGCTTAATTCAATGTTAAGAGCAAAACTTGCCAACATGAAAGATGTTTCTGACTCATTAAATGAAATGTTATTTGCAATGCAGAAAGACAGTTTTTAATGTGTTAGAAGTTCTTTGCATTGAAACTTATGTTAGAGCTTCAGTGAACTGCCTTGTCGGTTTGCATCTTCTGTGAACACTTATGCTGATTCAGTGCTTCTGGCCTTATGAAAAGAAATCAAGTCCACGTATGCTGCAATGATTCTCTCTCAGTGAGAGAAAGTTGCTTAATTCAATGTTAAGAGCAAAACTTGCCAACATGAAAGATGATTCCGACTCATGAAATGAAATGTTATTTGCAATGCAGAAAGACAGTTTTTAATGTGTTAGAATTTCTTTGCATTGAAACTTATGTTAGAGCTTCAGTGAACTGCCTTGTCCGTTTGCATCTTCTGTGAACACTTATGCTGATTTAGTGCTTCTGGCCAATATGAAAAGAAATCAAGTCCACCTATGCTGCAATGATTCTCTCTCAGTGAGAGAAAGTTGCTTAATTCAATGTTAAGAGCAAAACTTGCCAACATGAAAGATGTTTCTGACTCATGAAATGAAATGTTATTTGCAATGCAGAAAGACAGTTTTTAATGTGTTAGAAGTTCTTTGCATTGAAACTTATGTTAGAGCTTCAGTGAACTGCCTTGTCCGTTTGCATCTTCTGTGAACACTTATGCTGAGTTAGTGCTTCTGGCCAAATGAAAAGAAATCAAGTCCACCTATGCTGCAATGATTCTCTCTCAGTGAGAGAAAGTTGCTTAATTCAATGTTAAGAGCAAAACTTGCCAACATGAAAGATGTTTCTGACTCATGAAATGAAATGTTATTTGCAATGCAGAAAGACAGTTTTTAATGTTGTTAGAAGTTCTTTGCATTGAAACTTATGTTAGAGCTTCAGTGAACTGCCTTGTCCGTTTGCATCTTCTGTGAACACTTATGCTGATTTAGTGCTTCTGGCCATATGAAAAGAAATCAAGTCCACATATGCTGCAATGATTCTCTCTCAGTGAGAGAAAGTTGCTTAATTCAATGTTAAGAGCAAAACTTGCCAACATGAAAGATGTTTCTGACTCATGAAATGAAATGTTATTTGCAATGCAGAAAGACAGTTTTTAATGTGTTAGAAGTTCTTTGCATTGAAACTTATGTTAGAGCTTCAGTGAACTGCCTTGTCCGTTTGCATCTTCTGTGTGAACACTGATGCTGAGTTAGTGCTTCTGGGCAAATGAAAAGAAATCAAGTCCACCTATGCTGCAATGATTCTCTCTCAGTGAGAGAAAGTTGCTTAATTCAATGTTAAGAGCAAAACTTGCCAACATGAAAGATGTTTTCTGACTCATGAAATGAAATGTTATTTGCAATGCAGAAAAATGACAGTTTTTAATGTGTTAGAAATTCTTTGCATTGAAACTTATGTTAGAGCTTCTGTGAACTGCCTTGTCCGTTTGCATCTTCTGTGAACACTTATGCTGATTTAGTGCTTCTGGCCATATGAAAAAAAAATCAAGTCCACCTATGCTGCAATGATTCTCTCTCAGTGAGAGAAAGTTGCTTAATTCAATGTTAAGAGCAAAACTTGCCAACATGAAAGATGTTTCTGACTCATGAAATGAAATGTTATTTGCAATGCACAAAAAGACAGTTTTTAATGTGTTAGAAGTTCTTTGCATTGAAACTTATGTTAGAGCTTCTGTGAACTGCCTTGTCGGTTTGCATCTTCTGTGAACACTGATGCTGAGTTAGTGCTTCTGGGCAAATGAAAAGAAATCAAGTCCACCTATGCTGCAATGATTCTCTCTCAGTGAGAGAAAGTTGCTTAATTCAATGTTAAGAGCAAAACTTGCCAACATGAAAGATGTTTCTGACTCATTAAATGAAATGTTATTTGCAATGCAGAAAGACAGTTTTTAATGTGTTAGAAGTTCTTTGCATTGAAAATTATGTTAGAGCTTCTGTGAACTGCCTTGTCCGTTTGCATCTTCTGTGAACACTTATGCTGATTCAGTGCTTCTGGCCATATGAAAAGAAATCAAGTCCACGTATGCTGCAATGATTCTCTCTCAGTGAGAGAAAGT
Source organism: Cyprinus carpio (assembly GCF_018340385.1). Taxonomy (NCBI): domain Eukaryota; kingdom Metazoa; phylum Chordata; class Actinopteri; order Cypriniformes; family Cyprinidae; genus Cyprinus; species Cyprinus carpio. Next base: position 37,363,655 of record NC_056574.1, read on the forward strand.
TGCTTAATTCAATGTTAAGAGCAAAACTTGCCAACATGAAAGATGATTCTGACTCATGAAATGAAATGTTATTTGCAATGCAGAAAGACAGTTTTTAATGTGTTAGAAGTTCTTTGCATTGAAACTTATGTTAGAGCTTCAGTGAACTGCCTTGTCCGTTTGCATCTTCTGTGAACACTGATGCTGAGTTAGTGCTTCTGGGCAAATGAAAAGAAATCAAGTCCACCTATGCTGCAATGATTCTCTCTCAGTGAGAGAAAGTTGCTTAATTCAATGTTAAGAGCAAAACTTGCCAAACATGAAAGATGTTTCTGACTCATTAAATGAAATGTTATTTGCAATAGAGAAAGACAGTTTTTAATGTGTTAGAAGTTCTTTTGCATTGAAACTTATGTTAGAGCTTCAGTGAACTGCCTTGTCCGTTTGCATCTTCTGTGAACACTTATGCTGATTTAGTGCTTTCTGGCCATATGAAAAGAAATCAAGTCCACGTATGCTGCAATTATTCTCTCTCAGTGAGAGAAAGTTGCTTAATTCAATGTTAAGAGCAAAACTTGCCAACATGAAAGATGTTTCTGACTCATGAAATGAAATGTTATTTGCAATGCAGAAAGACAGTTTTTAATGTGTTAGAAGTTCTTTGCATTGAAACTTATTGTTAGAGCTTCAGTGAACTGCCTTCTCCGTTTGCATCTTCTTTGAACACTTATGCTGATTTAGTGCTTCTGGCCATATGAAAAGAAATCAAGTCCACCTATGCTGCAATGATTCTCTCTCAGTGAGAGAAAGTTGCTTAATTCAAGTGTAAGAGCAAAACTTGCCAACATGAAAGATGTTTCTGACTCATTAAATGAAATGTTATTTGCAATGCAGAAAGACAGTTTTTAATGTGTTAGAAGTTCTTTGCATTGAAACTTATGTTAGAGCTTCAGTGAACTGCCTTGTCCGTTTGCATCTTCTGTGAACACTTATGCTGATTAGTGCTTCTGGGCAAATGAAAAGAAATCAAGTCCACGTATGCTGCAATGATTCTCTCTCAGTGAGAGAAAGTTGCTTAATTCAATGTTAAGAGCAAAACTTGCCAACATGAAAGATGTTTCCGACTCATGAAATGAAATGTTATTTGCAATGCAGAAAGACAGTTTTTAATGTGTTAGAAGTTCTTTGCATTGAAACTTATGTTAGAGCTTCAGTGAACTGCCTTGTCCGTTTGCATCTTCTGTGAACACTTATGCTGATTTAGTGCTTCTGGCCATATGAAAAGAAATCAAGTCCACGTATGCTGCAATGATTCTCTCTCTCAGTGAGAGAAAGTTGCTTAATTCAATGTTAAGAGCAAAACTTGCCAACATGAAAGATGTTTCTGACTCATGAAATGAAATGTTATTTGCAATGCAGAAAGACAGTTTTTAATGTGTTAGAAGTTCTTTGCATTGAAACTTATGTTAGAGCTTCAGTGAACTGCCTTATCAGTTTGCATCTTCTGTGAACACTGATGCTGAGTTAGTGCTTCTGGGCAAATGAAAAGAAATCAAGTCCACCTATGCTGCAATGATTCTCTCTCAGTGAGAGAAAGTTGCTTAATTCAATGTTAAGAGCAAAACTTGCCAACATGAAAGATATTTCTGACTCATTAAATGAAATGTTATTTGCAATGCAGAAAGACAGTTTTTAATGTGTTAGAAATTCTTTGCATTGAAACTTATGTTAGAGCTTCAGTGAACTGCCTTGTCCGTTTGCATCTTCTGTGAACACTTATGCTGATTCAGTGCTTCTGGCCATATGAAAAGAAATCAAGTCCACGTATGCTGCAATGATTCTCTCTAAGTGAGAGAAAGTTGCTTAATTCAATGTTAAGAGCAAAACTTGCCAACATGAAAGATGTTTCTGACTCATGAAATGAAATGTTATTTGCAATGCAGAAAGACAGTTTTTAATGTGTTAGAAGTTCTTTGCATTGAAACTTATGTTAGAGCTTCAGTGAACTGCCTTGTCGGTTTGCATCTTCTGTGAACACTTATGCTGATTCAGTGCTTCTGGCCATATGAAAAGAAATCAAGTCCACGTATGCTGCAATGATTCTCTCTAAGTGAGAGAAAGTTGCTTAATTCAATGTTAAGAGCAAAACTTGCCAACATGAAAGATGTTTCTGACTCATGAAATGAAATGTTATTTGCAATGCAGAAAGACAGTTTTTAATGTGTTAGAAGTTCTTTGCATTGAAACTTATGTTAGAGCTTCTGTGAACTGCCTTGTCCGTTTGCATCTTCTGTGAACACTGATGCTGAGTTAGTGCTTCTGGCCATATGAAAAGAAATCAAGTCCACCTATGCTGCAATGATTCTCTCTCAGTGAGAGAAAGTTGCTTAATTCAATGTTAAGAGCAAAACTTGCCAACATGAAAGATGTTTCTGACTCATGAAATAAAATGTTATTTGCAATGCAGAAAGACAGTTTTTAATGTGTTAGAAGTTCTTTGCATTGAAACTTATGTTAGAGCTTCAGTGAACTGCCTTGTCCGTTTGCATCTTCTTTGAACACTTATGCTGATTTAGTGCTTCTGGGCCAAATGAAAAGAAATCAAGTCCACCTATGCTGCAATTATTCTCTCTCAGTGAGAGAAAGTTGCTTAATTCAATGTTAAGAGCAAAACTTGCCAAAATGAAATATGTTTCTGACTCATGAAATGAAATGTTATTTGCAATGCAAAAAGACAGTTTTTAATGTGTTAGAAGTTCTTTGCATTGAAACTTATGTTAGAGCTTCAGTGAACTGCCTTGTCCGTTTGCATCTACTGTGAACACTGATGCTGAGTTAGTGCTTCTGGGCAAATGAAAAGAAATCAAGTCCACCTATGCTGCAATGATTCTCTCTCAGTGAGAGAAAGTTGCTTAATTCAACGTTAAGAGCAAAACTTGCCAACATGAAAGATGTTTCTGACTCATGAAATGAAATGTTATTTGCAATGCAGAAAGACAGTTTTTAATGTGTTAGAAGTTCTTTGCATTGAAACTTATGTTAGAGCTTCTGTGAACTGCCTTGTCCGTTTGCATCTTCTGTGAACACTTATGCTGATTTAGTGCTTCTGGCCATATGAAAAGAAATCAAGTCCACCTATGCTGCAATGATTCTCTCTCAGTGAGAGAAAGTTGCTTAATTCAATGTTAAGAGCAAAACTTGCCAACATGAAAGATGTTTCTGACTCATGAAATGAAATGTTATTTGCAATGCAGAAAGACAGTTTTTAATGTGTTAGAAGTTCTTTGCATTGAAACTTATGTTAGAGCTTCAGTGAACTGCCTTGTCCGTTTGCATCTTCTGTGAACACTGATGCTGAGTTAGTGCTTCTGGGCAAATGAAAAGAAATCAAGTCCACCTATGCTGCAATGATTCTCTCTCAGTGAGAGAAAGTTGCTTAATTCAATGTTAAGAGCAAAACTTGCCAACATGAAAGATGCTTCTGACTCATTAAATGAAATGTTATTTGCAATGCAGAAACACAGTTTTTAATGTGTTAGAAATTCTTTGCATTGAAACTTATGTTAGAGCTTCTGTGAACTGCCTTGTCCGTTTGCATCTTCTGTGAACACTTATGCTGATTTAGTGCTTCTGGCCATATGAAAAGAAATCAAGTCCACATATGCTGCAATGATTCTCTCTCAGTGAGAGAAAGTTGCTTAATTCAATGTTAAGAGCAAAACTTGCCAACATGAAAGATCTTTCTGACTCATGAAATGAAATGTTATTTGCAATGCAGAAAGACAGTTTTTAATGTGTTAGAAGTTCTTTGAATTGAAACTTATGTTAGAGCTTCAGTGAACTGCCTTGTCCGTTTGCATCTTCTGTGAACACTTATGCTGATTCAGTGCTTCTGGCCAAATTGAAAAGAAATCAAGTCCACCTATGCTGCAATGATTCTCTCTCAGTGAGAGAAAGTTGCTTAATTCAATGTTAAGAGCAAAACTTGCCAACATGAAAGATGTATCTGACTCATTAAATGAAATGTTATTTGCAATGCAGAAAGACAGTTTTTAATGTGTTAGAAATTCTTTGCATTGAAACTTATGTTAGAGCTTCAGTGAACTCCCTTGTCCGTTTGCATCTTCTGTGAACACTTATGCTGATTCATTGCTTCTGGCCATATGAAAAGAAATCAAGTCCACGTATGCTGCAATGATTCTCTCTAAGTGAGAGAAAGTTGCTTAATTCAATGTTAAGAGCAAAACTTGCCAACATGGAAGATGTTTGTGACTCATGAAATGAAATGTTATTTGCAATGCAGAAAGACAGTTTTTTTAAATGTGTTAGAAGTTCTTTGCATTGAAAATTATGTTAGAGCTTCTGTGAACTGCCTTGTCCGTTTGCATCTTCTGTGAACACTTATGCTGATTTAGTGCTTCTGGCCATATGAAAAGAAATCAAGTCCACGTATGCTGCAATGATTCTCTCTCAGTGAGAGAAAGTTGCTTAATTCAATGTTAAAGAGCAAAACTTGCCAACATGAAAGATGATTCTGACTCATGAAATGAAATGTTATTTGCAATGCAGAAAGACAGTTTTTAATGTGTTAGAAGTTCTTTGCATTGAAACTTATGTTAGAGCTTCAGTGAACTGCCTTGTCCGTTTGCATCTTCTGTGAACACTGATGCTGAGTTAGTGCTTCTGGGCAAATGAAAAGAAATCAAGTCCACCTATGCTGCAATTATTCTCTCTCAGTGAGAGAAAGTTGCTTAATTCAATGTTAAGAGCAAAACTTGCCAACATGAAAGATGCTTCTGACTCATTAAATGAAATTGTTATTTGCAATGCAGAAAGACAGTTTTTAATGTGTTAGAAGTTCTTTGCATTGAAACTTATGTTAGAGCTTCAGTGAACTGCCTTGTCCGTTTGCATCTTCTGTGAACACTTATGCTGATTTAGTGCTTCTGGCCATATGAAAAGAAATCAAGTCCACGTATGCTGCAATGATTCTCTCTCAGTGAGAGAAAGTTGCTTAATTCAATGTTAAGAGCAAAACTTGCCAACATGAAAGATGTTTCTGACTCATGAAATGAAATGTTATTTGCAATGCAGAAAGACAGTTTTTAATGTGTTTAGAAGTTCTTTGCATTGAAACTTATGTTAGAGCTTCAGTGAACTCCCTTGTCCATTTGCATCTTCTGTGAACACTTATGCTGATTTAGTGCTTCTGGCCATATGAAAAGAAATCAAGTCCACCTATGCTGCAATGATTCTCTCTCAGTGAGAGAAAGTTGCTTAATTCAATGTTAAGAGCAAAACTTGCCAACATGAAAGATGTTTCTGACTCATGAAATGAAATGTTATTTGCAATGCAGAAAGACAGTTTTTAATGTGTTAGAAGTTCTTTGCATTGAAACTTATGTTAGAGCTTCAGTGAACTGCCTTGTCCGTTTGCATCTTCTGTGAACACTTATGCTGATTTAGTGCTTCTGGGCAAATGAAAAGAAATCAAGTCCACCTATGCTGCAATTATTCTCTCTCAGTGAGAGAAAGTTGCTTAATTCAATGTTAAGAGCAAAACTTGCCAACATGAAAGATGTTTCTGACTCATGAAATGAAATGTTATTTGCAATGCAGAAAGACAGTTTTTAATGTGTTAGAAGTTCTTTGCATTGAAACTTATGTTAGAGCTTCAGTGAACTGCCTTGTCCGTTTGCATCTTCTGTGAACACTTATGCTGATTTAGTGCTTCTGGCCATATGAAAAGAAATCAAGTCCACCTATGCTGCAATGATTCTCTCTCAGTGAGAGAAAGTTGCTTAATTCAATTCAATGTTTAAGAGCAAAACTTGCCAACATGAAAGATGTTTCCTGACTCATGAAATGAAATGTTATTTGCAATGCAGAAAGACAGTTTTTAATGTGTTAGAAGTTCTTTGCATTGAAACTTATGTTAGAGCTTCAGTGAACTGCCTTGTCGGTTTGCATCTTCTGTGAACACCTATGCTGATTTAGTGCTTCTGGCCATATGAAAAGAAATCAAGTCCACGTATGCTGCAATGATTCTCTCTCAGTGAGAGAAAGTTGCTTAATTCAATGTTAAGAGCAAAACTTGCCAACATGAAAGATGTTTCTGACTCATGAAATGAAATGTTATTTGCAATGCAAAAAGACAGTTTTTAATGTGTTAGAAGTTCTTTGCATTGAAACTTATGTTAGAGCTTCAGTGAACTGCCTTGTCCGTTTGCATCTTCTGTGAACACTTATGCTGATTTAGTGCTTCTGGCCATATGAAAAGAAATCAAGTCCACGTATGCTGCAATGATTCTCTCTCACTGAGAGAAAGTTGCTTAATTCAATGTTAAGAGCAAAACTTGCCAACATGAAAGATGTTTCCTGACTCATGAAATGAAATGTTATTTGCAATGCAGAAAGACAGTTTTTAATGTGTTAGAAGTTCTTTGCATTGAAACTTATGTTAGAGCTTCAGTGAACTGCCTTGTCCGTTTGCATCTTCTGTGAACACTTATGCTGAGTTAGTGCCTTCTGGGCAAATGAAAAGAAATCAAGTCCACCTATGCTGCAATTATTCTCTCTCAGTGAGAGAAAGTTGCTTAATTCAATGTTAAGAGCAAAACTTGCCAACATGAAAGATGTTTCTGACTCATGAAATGAAATGTTATTTGCAATGCAGAAAGACAGTTTTTAATGCGTTAGAAGTTCTTTGCATTGAAACTTATGTTAGAGCTTCAGTGAACTGCCTTGTCCTTTTGCATCTTCTGTGAACACTTATGCTGATTTAGTGCTTCTGGCCATATGAAAAGAAATCAAGTCCACGTATGCTGCAATGATTCTCTCTCAGTGAGAGAAAGTTGCTTAATTCAATGTTAAGAGCAAAACTTGCCAACATGAAAGATGTTTCTGACTCATGAAATGAAATGTTATTTGCAATGCAGAAAGACAGTTTTTAATGTGTTAGAAGTTCTTTGCATTGAAACTTATGTTAGAGCTTCAGTGAACTGCCTTGTCCGTTTGCATCTTCTGTGAACACTTATGCTGATTTAGTGCTTCTGGACATATGAAAAGAAATCAAGTCCACCTATGCTGCAATGATTCTCTCTCAGTGAGAGAAAGTTGCTTAATTCAATGTTAAGAGCAAAACTTGCCAACATGAAAGATGCTTCTGACTCATTAAATAAAATGTTATTTGCAATGCAGAAAGACAGTTTTTAATGTGTTAGAAGTTCTTTGCATTGAAACTTATGTTAGAGCTTCAGTGAACTGCCTTGTCCGTTTGCATCTTCTTTGAACACTTATGCTGATTTAGTGCTTCTGGCCATATGAAAAAGAAATCAAGTCCACGTATGCTGCAATGATTCTCTCTAAGTGAGAGAAAGTTGCTTAATTCAATGTTAAGAGCAAAACTTGCCAACATGAAAGATGTTTCTGACTCATTAAATGAAATGTTATTTGCAATACAGAAAGACAGTTTTTAATGTGTTAGAAGTTCTTTGCATTGAAACTTATGTTAGAGCTTCAGTGAACTGCCTTGTCCGTTTGCATCTTCTGTGAACACTTATGCTGATTTAGTTCTTCTGGCCATATGAAAAGAAATCAAGTCCACCTATGCTGCAATGATTCTCTCTCAGTGAGAGAAAGTTGCTTAATTCAATGTTAAGAGCAAAACTTGCCAACATGAAAGATGTTTCTGACTCATGAAATGAAATGTTATTTGCAATGCAGAAAGACAGTTTTTAATGTGTTAGAAGTTCTTTGCATTGAAACTTATGTTAGAGCTTCAGTGAACTGCCTTGTCCGTTTGCATCTTCTTTGAACACTTATGCTGATTTAGTGCTTCTGGCCATATGAAAAGAAATCAAGTCCACGTATGCTGCAATGATTCTCTCTCAGTGAGAGAAAGTTGCTTAATTCAATGTTAAGAGCAAAACTTGCCAACATGAAAGATGTTTCCGACTCATGAAATGAAATGTTATTTGCAATGCAGAAAGACAGTTTTTAATGTGTTAGAAGTTCTTTGCATTGAAACTTATGTTAGAGCTTCTGTGAACTGCCTTGTCCGTTTGCATCTTCTGTGAACACTTATGCTGATTCAGTGCTTCTGGGCAAATGAAAAGAAATCAAGTCCACCTATGCTGCAATGATTCTCTCTCAGTGAGAGAAAGTTGCTTAATACAATGTTAAGAGCAAAACTTGCCAACATGAAAGATGTTTCTGACTCATGAAATGAAATGTTATTTGCAATGCAGAAAGACAGTTTTTAATGTGTTAGAAGTTCTTTGCATTGAAACTTATGTTAGAGCTTCAGTGAACTGCCTTGTCCGTTTGCATCTTCTGTGAACACTTATGCTGATTTAGTGCTTCTGGGCCATATGAAAAGAAATCAAGTCCACCTATGCTGCAATGATTCTCTCTCAGTGAGAGAAAGTTGCTTAATTCAATGTTAAGAGCAAAACTTGCCAACATGAAAGATGTTTCTGACTCATGAAATGAAATGTTATTTGCAATGCAGAAAGACAGTTTTTAATGTGTTAGAAGTTCTTTGCATTGAAACTTATGTTAGAGCTTCAGTGAACTGCCTTGTCCGTTTGCATCTTCTGTGAACACTTATGCTGATTTAGTGCTTCTGGGCATATGAAAAGAAATCAAGTCCACCTATGCTGCAATGATTCTCTCTCAGTGAGAGAAAGTTGCTTAATTCAATGTTAAGAGAAAAACTTGCCAACATGAAAGATGTTTCTGACTCATGAAATGAAATGTTATTTGCAATGCAGAAAGACAGTTTTTAATGTGTTAGAAGTTCTTTGCATTGAAACTTATGTTAGAGGCTTCAGTGAACTGCCTTGTCCGTTTGCATCTTCTGTGAACACTTATGCTGATTTAGTGCTTCTGGCCATATGAAAAGAAATCAAGTCCACGTATGCTGCAATGATTCTCTCTAAGTGAGAGAAAGTTGCTTAATTCAATGTTAAGAGCAAAACTTGCCAACATGAAAGATGTTTCTGACTCATGAAATGAAATGTTATTTGCAATGCAGAAAGACAGTTTTTAATGTGTTAGAAGTTCTTTGCATTGAAACTTATGTTAGAGCTTCAGTGAACTGCCTTGTCCGTTTGCATCTTCTGTGAACACTTATGCTGATTTAGTGCTTCTTGGCCATATGAAAAGAAATCAAGTCCACGTATGCTGCAATGATTCTCTCTCAGTGAGAGAAAGTTGCTTAATTCAATGTTAAGAGCAAAACTTGCCAACATGAAAGATGTTTCTGACTCATGAAATGAAATGTTATTTGCAATGCAGAAAGACAGTTTTTTTTAATGTTAGAAGTTCTTTGCATTGAAACTTATGTTAGAGCTTCAGTGAACTGCCTTGTCCGTTTGCATCTTCTGTGAACACTTATGCTGATTAGTGCTTCTGGCCAATGAAAAGAAATCAAGTCCACCTATGCTGCAATGATTCTCTCTCAGTGAGAGAAAGTTGCTTAATTCAATGTTAAGAGCAAAACTTGCCAACATGAAAGATGTTTCTGACTCATGAAATGAAATGTTATTTGCAATGCAGAAAGACAGTTTTTAATGTGTTAGAAGTTCTTTGCATTGAAACTTATGTTAGAGCTTCAGTGAACTGCCTTGTCCGTTTGCATCTTCTGTGAACACTTATGCTGATTTAGTGCTTCTGGCCATATGAAAAGAAATCAAGTCCACGTATGCTGCAATGATTCTCTCTCAGTGAGAGAAAGTTGCTTAATTCAATGTTAAGAGCAAAACTTGACAACATGAAAGATTTTTCTGACTCATGAACTGAAATGTTATTTGCAATGCAGAAAAACACTTTTCAATGTGTTAGTAGTTCTTTGCATTGAAACTTATGTTAGAGCTTCAGTGAACTGCCTTGTCCGTTTGCATCTTCTGTGAACACTTATGCTGATTTAGTGCTTCTGGGCAAATGAAAAGAAATCAAGTCCACCTATGCTGCAATGATTCTCTCTCAGTGAGAGAAAGTTGCTTAATTCAATGTTAAGAGCAAAACTTGCCAACATGAAAGATGTTTCTGACTCATGAAATGAAATGTTATTTGCAATGCAAAAAGACAGTTTTTAATGTGTTAGAAGTTCTTTGCATTGAAACTTATGTTAGAGCTTCAGTGAACTGCCTTGTCCGTTTGCATCTTCTGTGAACACTTATGCTGATTTAGTGCTTCTGGCCATATGAAAAGAAATCAAGTCCACGTATGCTGCAATGATTCTCTCTAAGTGAGAGAAAGTTGCTTAATTCAATGTTAAGAGCAAAACTTGCCAACATGAAAGATGTTTCTGACTCATGAAATGAAATGGTTATTTGCAATGCAGAAAGACAGTTTTTAATGTGTTAGAAGTTCTTTGCATTGAAACTTATGTTAGAGCTTCAGTGAACTGCCTTGTCCGTTTGCATCTTCTGTGAACACTTATGCTGATTCAGTGCTTCTGGCCATATGAAAAGAAATCAAGTCCACCTATGCTGCAATTATTCTCTCTCAGTGAGAGAAAGTTGCTTAATTCAATGTTAAGAGCAAAACTTGCCAACATGAAAGATGCTTCTGACTCATGAAATGAAATGTTATTTGCAATGCAGAAAGACAGTTTTTAATGTGTTAGAAGTTCTTTGCATTGAAACTTATGTTAGAGCTTCAGTGAACTGCCTTGCCAGTTTGCAGCTTCTGTGTACACTGATGCTGAGTTAGTGCTTCTAGCCATATGAAAAGAAATCAAGTCCACGTATGCTGCAATGATTCTCTCTCTCAGTGAGAGAAAGTTGCATAATTCAATGTTAAGAGCAAAACTTGCCAACATGAAAGATGTTTCTGACTCATTAAATGAAATGTTATTTGCAATGCAGAAAGACAGTTTTTTTAATGTGTTAGAAGTTCTTTGCATTGAAACTTATGTTAGAGCTTCAGTGAACTGCCTTGTCCGTTTGCATCTTCTGTGAACACTTATGCTGATTTAGTGCTTCTGGCCAAATGAAAAGAAATCAAGTCCACCTATGCTGCAATGATTCTCTCTCAGTGAGAGAAAGTTGCTTAATTCAATGTTAAGAGCAAAACTTGCCAACATGAAAGATGTTTCTGACTCATTAAATGAAATGTTATTTGCAATGCAGAAAGACAGTTTTTTTAATGTGTTAGAAGTTCTTTGCATTGAAACTTATGTTAGAGCTTCAGTGAACTGCCTTGTCCGTTTGCATCTTCTGTGAACACTTATGCTGATTTAGTGCTTCTGGGCCATATGAAAAGAAATCAAGTCCACGTATGCTGCAATGATTCTCTCTAAGTGAGAGAAAGTTGCTTAATTCAATGTTAAGAGCAAAACTTGCCAACATGAAAGATGTTTCTGACTCATGAAATGAAATGTTATTTGCAATGCAGAAAGACAGTTTTTAATGTGTTAGAAGTTCTTTGCATTGAAACTTATGTTAGAGCTTCAGTGAACTGCCTTGTCCGTTTGCATCTTCTTTGAACACTTATGCTGATTTAGTGCTTCTGGCCAAATGAAAAGAAATCAAGTCCACCTATGCTGCAATGATTCTCTCTCAGTGAGAGAAAGTTGCTTAATTCAATGTTAAGAGCAAAACTTGCCAACATGAAAGATGTTTCTGACTCATGAAATGAAATGTTATTTGCAATGCAGAAAGACAGTTTTTAATGTGTTAGAAGTTCTTTGCATTGACACTTATGTTAGAGCTTCAGTGAACTGCCTTGTCCGTTTGCATCTTCTGTGAACACTTATGCTGATTTAAGGCTTCTGGCCATATGAAAAGAAATCAAGTCCACGTATGCTGCAATGATTCTCTCTCAGTGAGAGAAAAGTTGCTTAATTCAATGTTAAGAGCAAAACTTGCCAACATGAAAGATGTTTCTGACTCATGAAATGAAATGTTATTTGCAATGCAGAAAGACAGTTTTTAATGTGTTAGAATTTCTTTGCATTGAAACTTATGTTAGAGCTTTCAGTGAACTGCCTTGTCCGTTTGCATCTTCTGTGAACACTGTATGCTGAGTTAGTGCTTCTGGGCAAATGAAAAGAAATCAAGTCCACCTATGCTGCAATGATTCTCTCTCAGTGAGAGAAAGTTGCTTAATTCAATGTTAAGAGCAAAACTTGCCAACATGAAAGATGTTTCTGACTCATGAAATGAAATGTTATTTGCAATGCAGAAAGACAGTTTTTAATGTGTTAGAAGTTCTTTGCATTGAAACTTATGTTAGAGCTTCAGTGAACTGCCTTGTCGGTTTGCATCTTCTGTGAACACTTATGCTGATTCAGTGCTTCTGGCAATATGAAAAGAAATCAAGTCCACCTATGCTGCAATGATTCTCTCTCAGTGAGAGAAAGTTGCTTAATTCAATGTTAAGAGCAAAACTTGCCAACATGAAAGATGTTTCTGACTCATGAAATGAAATGTTATTTGCAATGCAGAAAGACAGTTTTTAATGTGTTAGAAGTTCTTTGCATTGAAACTTATGTTAGAGCTTCAGTGAACTGCCTTGTCCGTTTGCATCTTCTGTGAACACTTATGCTGATTTAGTGCTTCTGGGCCATATGAAAAGAAATCAAGACCACGTATGCTGCAATGATTCTCTCTCAGTGAGAGAAAGTTGCTTAATTCAATGTTAAGAGCAAAACTTGCCAACATGAAAGATGTTTCTGACTCATTAAATGAAATGTTATTTGCAATGCAGAAAGACAGTTTTTAATGTGTTAGAAGTTCTTTGCATTGAAACTTATGTTAGAGCTTCAGTGAACTGCCTTGTCCGTTTGCATCTTCTGTGAACACTTATGCTGATTTAGTGGCTTCTGGCCATATGAAAAGAAATCAAGTCCACCTATGCTGCAATGATTCTCTCTCAGTGAGAGAAAGTTGCTTAATTCAATGTTAAGAGCAAAACTTTCCAACATGAAAGATGTTTCTGACTCATGAAATGAAATGTTATTTGCAATGCAGAAAGACAGTTTTTAATGTGTTAGAAGTTCTTTGCATTGAAACTTATGTTAGAGCTTCAGTGAACTGCCTTGTCCGTTTGCATCTTCTGTGAACACTTATGCTGATTCAGTGCTTCTGGCCATATGAAAAGAAATCAAGTCCACCTATGCTGCAATGATTCTCTCTCAGTGAGAGAAAGTTGCTTCTTTCAACGTTAAGAGCAAAACTTGCCAAAATGAAATATGTTTCTGATTCATGAAATGAAATGTTATTTGTAATGCAAAAAGACAGTTTTCAATGTGTTGGAAGTACTAAGCACTGAAACATTTGTTAAAGCTTCAATGAACAGCCTTGTCTGTTTACATCTTCTGTGAACACTAATGCTGAGTTAGTGCTTCTGGCCATATGAAAAGAAATCAAGTCCACGTATGCTGCAATGATTCTCTCTCAGTGAGAGAAAGTTGCTTAATTCAATGTTAAGAGCAAAACTGGCCAACATGAAAGATGTTTCTGACTCATGAAATGAAATGTTATTTGCAATGCAGAAAGACAGTTCTTTTTAAATGTGTTAGAAGTTCTTTGCATTGAAACTTATGTTAGAGCTTCAGTGAACTGCCTTGTCCGTTTGCATCTTCTTTGAACACTGATGCTGATTCAGTGCTTCTGGCCATATGAAAAGAAATCAAGTCCACCTATGCTGCAATTATTCTCTCTCAGTGAGAGAAAGTTGCTTAATTCAATGTTAAGAGCAAAACTTGCCAACATGAAAGATGTTTCTGACTCATGAAATGAAAATGTTATTTGCAATGCAGAAAGACAGTTTTTAATGTTTTAGAAGTTCTTTGCATTGAAACTTATGTTAGAGCTTCAGTGAACTGCCTTGTCCGTTTGCATCTTCTGTGAACACTTATGCTGATTTAGTGCTTCTGGCCATATGAAAAGAAATCAAGACCACATATGGTGCAAAGCTTCTCTGTCAGTGAGAGAAAGTTGCTTATTTTAATGTTAAGAGCAAAACTTACCAACATGAATGATGTTTCTGACTCATGAATTGAAATTTTATTTGTAATGCAGAGAGACCGTTTCAGTGTGTTGGAAGTACTATGCACTGAAACTTTTGTTAAAGCTTCAATGAACAGCCTTGTGTGTTTACATCTGTGAACACTTATGCTTATTTAGTGCTTCTGGCCATATGAAAAGAAATCAAGTCCACGTATGCTGCAATGATTCTCTCTCAGTGAGAGAAAGTTGCTTTTTACAATGTTAGGAGCAAAGCTTGCCACGATGAAAATTGATTATGACTCATGAAAAGAAATGCTATTTGCAATGCAGAAAGACAGTTTTTAATGTGTCAGAAGTTCTATGCCCAGAAAGTTATGTTAGAGCTTCAGTGAACTGCCTTGTCCGTTTGCATCTTCTGTGAACACTGATGCTGAGTTAGTGCTTCTGGGCAAATGAAAAGAAATCAAGTCCACCTATGCTGCAATTATTCTCTCTCAGTGAGAGAAAGTTGCTTAATTCAATGTTAAGAGCAAAACTTGCCAACATGAAAGATATTTCTGACTCATTAAATAAAATGTTATTTGCAATGCAGAAAGACAGTTTTTAATGTGTTAGAAGTTCTTTGCATTGAAACTTATGTTAGAGCTTCAGTGAACTGCCTTGTCCGTTTGCATCTTCTGTGAACACTTATGCAGATTTAGTGCTTCTGGCCATATGAAAAGAAATCAAGTCCACCTATGCTGCAATGATTCTCTCTCAGTGAGAGAAAGTTGCTTAATTCAATGTTAAGAGCAAAACTTGCCAACATGAAAGATGTTTCTGACTCATGAAATGAAATGTTATTTGCAATGCAGAAAGACAGTTTTTAATGTGTTAGAAGTTCTTTGCATTGAAACTTATGTTAGAGCTTCAGTGAACTGCCTTGTCGGTTTGCATCTTCTGTGAACACTTATGCTGATTTAGTGCTTCTGGCCAATATGAAAAGAAATCAAGTCCACCTATGCTGCAATGATTCTCTCTCAGTGAGAGAAAGTTGCTTAATTCAATGTTAAGAGCAAAACTTGCCAACATGAAAGATGTTTCTGACTCATTAAATGAAATGTTATTTGCAATGCAGAAAGACAGTTTTTAATGTGTTAGAAGTTCTTTGCATTGAAAATTATGTTAGAGCTTCTGTGAACTGCCTTGTCCGTTTGCATCTTCTGTGAACACTTATGCTGAGTTAGTGCTTCTGGGCAAATGAAAAGAAATCAAGTCCACCTATGCTGCAATGATTCTCTCTAAGTGAGAGAAAGTTGCTTAATTCAATGTTAAGAGCAAAACTTGCCAACATGAAAGATGTTTCTGACTCATGAAATGAAATGTTATTTGCAATGCAGAAAGACAGTTTTTAATGTGTTAGAAGTTCTTTGCATTGAAACTTATGTTAGAGCTTCTGTTAAATGCCTTGTCCGTGTTGCATCTTATGTGAACACTTATGCTGATTTAGTGCTTCTGGCCATATGAAAAGAAATCAAGTCCACGTATGCTGCAATGATTCTCTCTCAGTGAGAGAAAGTTGCTTAATTCAATGTTAAGAGCAAAACTTGCCAACATGAAAGATGCTTCAGACTCATGAAATGAAATGTTATTTGCAATGCAGAAAGACAGTTTTTAATGTGTTAGAAGTTCCTTGCATTGAAACTTATGTTAGAGCTTCAGTGAACTGCCTTGTCGGTTTGCATCTTCTGTGAACACTGATGCTGAGTTAGTGCTTCTGGGCAAATGAAAAGAAATCAAGTCCACCTATGCTGCAATGATTCTCTCTCAGTGAGAGAAAGTTGCTTAATTCAATGTTAAGAGCAAAACTTGCCAACATGAAAGATGTTTCCGACTAATTAAATGAAATGTTATTTGCAATGCAGAAAGACAGTTTTTAATGTGTTAGAAGTTCTTTGCATTGAAACTTATGTTAGAGCTTCAGTGAACTGCCTTGTCCGTTTGCATCTTCTGTGAACACTTATGCTGATTTAGTGCTTCTGGCCATATGAAAAGAAATCAAGTCCACGTATGCTGCAATGATTCTCTCTCAGTGAGAGAAAGTTGCTTAATTCAATGTTAAGAGCAAAACTTGCCAACATGAAAGATGTTTCTGACTCATGAAATGAAATGTTATTTGCAATGCAGAAAGACACAGTTTTTAATGTGTTAGAAGTTCTTTGCATTGAAACTTATGTTAGAGCTTCTGTGAACTGCCTTGTCGGTTTGCATCTTCTGTGAACACTTATGCTGAGTTAGTGCTTCTGGGCAAATGAAAAGAAATCAAGTCCACCTATGCTGCAATTATTCTCTCTCAGTGAGAGAAAGTTGCTTAATTCAATGTTAAGAGCAAAACTTGCCAACATGAAAGATGTTTCTGACTCATGAAATGAAATGTTATTTGCAATGCAGAAAGACAGTTTTTAATGTGTTAGAAGTTCTTTGCATTGAAACTTATGTTAGAGCTTCAGTGAACTGCCTTGTCCGTTTGCATCTTCTGTGAACACTTATGCTGATTTAGTGCTTCTGGCCATATGAAAAGAAATCAAGTCCACGTATGCTGCAATGATTCTCTCTCAGTGAGAGAAAGTTGCTTAATTCAATGTTAAGAGCAAAACTTGCCAACATGAAAGATGTTTCCGACTCATGAAATGAAATGTTATTTGCAATGCAGAAAGACAGTTTTTAATGTGTTAGAAGTTCTTTGCATTGAAACCTATGTTAGAACCTCAGTGAACTGCCTTGTCCGTTTGCATCTTCTGTGAACACTTATGCTGATTTAGTGCTTCTGGGCAAATGAAAAGAAATCAAGTCCACCTATGCTGCAATGATTCTCTCTCTCAGTGAGAGAAAGTTGCTTAATTCAATGTTAAGAGCAAAACTTGCCAACATGAAAGATGTTTCTGACTCATTAAATGAAATGTTATTTGCAATGCAGAAAGACAGTTTTTAATGTGTTAGAAATTCTTTGCATTGAAACTTATGTTAGAGCTTCAGTGAACTGCCTTGTCCGTTTGCATCTTCTGTGAACACTTATGCTGATTCAGTGCTTCTGGCCATATGAAAAGAAATCAAGTCCACCTATGCTGCAATGATTCTCTCTCAGTGAGAGAAAGTTGCTTAATTCAATGTTAAGAGCAAAACTTGCCAACATGAAAGATGCTTCTGACTCATTAAATGAAATGTTATTTGCAATGCAGAAAGACAGTTTTTTAATGTGTTAGAAGTTCTTTGCATTGAAACTTATGTTAGAGCTTCAGTGAACTGCCTTGTCGGTTTGCATCTTCTGTGAACACTTATGCTGATTTAGTGCTTCTGGCCATATGAAAAGAAATCAAGTCCACGTATGCTGCAATGATTCTCTCTCAGTGAGAGAAAGTTGCTTAATTCAATGTTAAGAGCAAAACTTGCCAACATGAAAGATGCTTCTGACTCATTAAATGAAAATGTTATTTGCAATGCAGAAAGACAGTTTTTAATGTGTTAGAAGTTCTTTGCATTGAAACTTATGTTAGAGCTTCAGTGAACTGCCTTGTCCGTTTGCATCTTCTGTGAACACTTATGCTGATTTAGTGCTTCTGGGCATATGAAAAGAAATCAAGTCCACCTATGCTGCAATGATTCTCTCTCAGTGAGAGAAAGTTGCTTAATTCAATGTTAAGAGCAAAACTTGCCAACATGAAAGATGTTTCTGACTCATTAAATGAAATGTTATTTGCAATGCAGAAAGACAGTTTTTAATGTGTTAGAAATTCTTTGCATTGAAACTTATGTTAGAGCTTCAGTGAACTCCCTTGTCCGTTTGCATCTTCTGTGAACACTTATGCTGAGTCAGTGCTTCTGGGCAAATGAAAAGAAATCAAGTCCACCTATGCTGCAATGATTCTCTCTCAGTGAGAGAAAGTTGCTTAATTCAATGTTAAGAGCAAAACTTGCCAACATGAAAGATGTTTCTGACTCATTAAATGAAATGTTATTTGCAATAGAGAAAGACAGTTTTTAATGTGTTAGAAATTCTTTGCATTGAAACTTATGTTAGAGCTTCAGTGAACTGCCGTGCCAGTTTGCATCTTCTGTGATAACTTCTGCTGAGTTAGTGCTTCTGGGCAAATGAAGAGAACGCGGGCCCACATAAGCTGCAAAAGTTTTCTCTCAGTGAGAGAAAGTTGCTTAATTCAACGTTAAGAGTAAAACTTGCCAACATGAAAGATGTTTATGACTCATGAAATGAAATGTTATTTGCAATGCAGAAAGACAGTTTTTAATGTGTTAGAAGTTCTTTGCATTGAAACTTATGTTAGAGCTTCAGTGAACTGCCCTGCCAGTTTGCATCTTCTGTGATAACTTCTGCTGAGTTAGGTGCTTCTGGGCAAATGAAGAGAACTCAGGCCCACATAAGCTGCCAATGTTCTCTCTCAGTGAGAGAAAGTTGCTTAATTCAACGTTAAGAGTAAAACTTGCCAACATGAAAGATGTTTATGACCCATGAAATGAAATGTTATTTGCAATGCAGAAAGACAGTTTTTAATGTGTTAGAAGCTCTTTGCATTGAAAATTATGTTAGAGCTTCAGTGAACTGCCTTGTCCTTTTGCATCTTCTGTGAACACTTATGCTGATTTAGTGCTTCTGGCCATATGAAAAGAAATCAAGTCCACGTATGCTGCAATGATTCTCTCTCAGTGAGAGAAAGTTGCTTAATTCAATGTTAAGAGTAAAACTTGCCAACATGAAAGATGTTTCTGACTCATTAAATAAAATGTTATTTGCAATGCAAAAGACAGTTTTTTAATGTGTTAGAAGTTCTTTGAATTGAAACTTATGTTAGAGCTTCAGTGAACTGCCTTGGTAGTTTGCATCTTCTGTGAACATTTATGCTGAGTTAGTGCTTCTGGGCAAATGAAAAGAAATCAAGTCCACATAAGCTGCAAAATTTTCTCTCTCAGTGAGAGAAAGTTGCTTAATTCAACGTTAAGAGTAAAACTTGCCAACATGAAAGATGTTTATGACTCATGAAATGAAATGTTATTTACAATGCAGAAAGACAGTTTTTAATGTGTTAGAAGTTCTTTGCATTGAAACTTATGTTAGAGCTTCAGTGAACTGCCGTGCCAGTTTGCATCTTCTGTGAACACTGATGCTGAGTTAGTGCTTCTGGGCAAATGAAGAGAACGCAGGCCCACATAAGCTGCAATGATTCTCTCTCAGTGAGAGAAAGTTGCTTAATTCAACGTTAAGAGTAAAACTTGCCAACATGAAAGATGTTTATGACTCATGAAATGAAATGTTATTTGCAATGAAGAAAGACAGTTTTTAATGTGTTAGAAGTTCTTTGCATTGAAACTTATGTTAGAGCTTCTGTGAACTGCCTTGTCCGTTTGCATCTTCTGTGAACACTTATGCTGATTTAGTGCTTCTGGCCATATGAAAAGAAATCAAGTCCACGTATGCTGCAATGATTCTCTCTCAGTGAGAGAAAGTTGCTTAATTCAATGTTAAGAGCAAAACTTGCCAACATGAAAGATGTTTCTGACTCATTAAATAAAATGTTATTTGCAATGCAGAAAGACAGTTTTTAATGTGTTAGAAGTTCTTTGCATTGAAACTTATGTTAGAGCTTCAGTGAACTCCCTTGTCCGTTTGCATCTTCTGTGAACACTGATGCTGATTCAGTGTTTCTGGCCATATGAAAAGAAATCAAGTCCACCTATACTGCAAAGATTATCTCTCAGTGATAGAAAGTTGCTTAATTCAATGTTAAGAGCAAAACTTGCCAACATGAAAGATGTTTATGACTCATGAAATAAAATGTTATTTGCAATGCAGAAAGACAGTTTTTAATGTGTTAGAAGTTCTTTGCATTGAAACTTATGTTAGAGCTTCAGTGAACTGCCTTGTCCGTTTGCATCTTCTGTGAACATTTATGCTGAGTTAGTGCTTCTGGGCAAATGAAGATAACGCAGGCCCACATAAGCTGCAAAGGTTTTCTCTCAGTGAGAGAAAGTTGCTTAATTCAATGTTAAGAGCCAAACTTGCCAATATGAAAGATGTTTATGACTCATGAAATGAAATGTTATTTGCAATGCAGAAAGACAGTTTTTAATGTGTTAGAAGTTCTTTGCATTGAAACTTATGTTAGAGCTTCTGTGAACTGCCTTGTCCGTTTGCATCTTCTGTGAACACTTATGCTGATTTAGTGCTTCTGGCCATATGAAAAGAAATCAAGTCCACCTATGCTGCAATTATTCTCTCTCAGTGAGAGAAAGTTGCTTAATTCAATGTTAAGAGCAAAACTTGCCAACATGAAAGATGCTTCTGACTCATTAAATAAAATGTTATTTGCAATGCAAAAAGACAGTTTTTAATGTGTTTAGAATTTCTTTGCATTGAAACTTATGTTAGAGCTTCAGTGAACTGCCCTGCCAGTTTGCATTTTCTGTGATAACTTCTGCTGAGTTAGTGCTTCTGGGCAAATGAAGAGAACGCAGGCCCACATAAGCTGCAAATGTTCTCTCTCAGTGAGAGAAAGTTGCTTAATTCAATGTTAAGAGCAAAACTTGCCAACATGAAAGATGTTTCTGACTAATTAAATAAAATGTTATTTGCAATGCAGAAAGACAGTTTTTAATGTGTTAGAAGTTCTTTGCATTGAAACTTATGTTAGAGCTTCAGTGAACTGCCTTGTCCGTTTGCATCTTCTGTGAACACTGATGCTGAGTTAGTGCTTCTGGGCAAATGAAAAGTAATCAAGTCCACCTATGCTGCAATTATTCTCTCTCAGTGAGAGAAAGTTGCTTAACTCAATGTTAAGAGCAAAACTTGCCAACATGAAAGATGCTTCTGACTCATTAAATAAAATGTTATTTGCAATGCAGAAAGACAGTTTTTAATGTGTTAGAAGTTCTATGCAAAGAAACTTTTATTAGAGCTTCAGTGAACTGCCTTGCCAGTTTGCAGCTTCTGTGTACACTGATGCTGAGTTAGTGCTTCTGGGCAAATGAAAAGAAATCAAGTCCACCTATGCTGCAAAGCTTGTCTCAGTGAGAGGAAGTTGCTACATTCAATGTTAGCAGTAAAACTTGTCAACATAAAAGATCTTTATGACTCATGAAATGAAATGTTATTTGCAATGCAGAAAGACAGTTTTTAATGTGTTAGAAGTTCTACGCAAAGAAACTTATGTTAGAGCTTCAGTGAACTGCCCTGCCAGTTTGCATCTTCTGTGATAACTTCTGCTGATTTAGTGCTTCTGGCCAAATGAAGAGAACGCAGGCCCACATAAGCTGCAAAAGTTCTCTCTCAGTGAGAGAAAGTATCTTAATTCAACGTTAAGAGCAAAACTTGACAACATGAAAGATCTTTATGACTCATGAAATGAAATGTTATTTGCAATGCAGAAAGACAGTTTTTTAATGTGTTAGAAGTTCTTTGCATTGAAACTTATGTTAGAGCTTCAGTGAACTGCCTTGTCAATTTGCAGCTTCTGTGAACATTTATGCTGAGTTAGTGCTTCTGGGCAAATGAAAAGAATTCAAGTCCACCTGTGCTGCAATGATTCTCCCTCATTGAGAGAAAGTTGCTACATTCAATGTTAAGAGTAAAACTTGCCAACATAAAAGATGTTTCTGACTCATGAAATGAAATGTTATTTTCAATGCAGAAAGACAGTTTTTAATGTTTTAGAAGTTCTATACAGAGAAACTTTTGATACAGTGTCAATGATCATCCTTGTCAGTTTGCAGCGTCTGTGATCACTAATACTGAGTTAATGCTTGTGGGCAAATGAAAAGTAAGCAAGTCGACATATGCTGCAAAGCTTCTCTGTCAGTGAGAGAAAACTGCTAAATTCGGTTTTAAGAGCAAAACTTGCCAACATGAAAGATGTTTCTGACTCATGAAATGAAATGTTATTTGCAATGCAAAAGACAGTTTTTAATGTGTTAGAAGTTCTTTGCATTGAAACTTATGTTAGAGCTTCTGTGAACTGCCTTGTCTGTTTGCATCTTCTGTGAACACTTATGCTGATTTAGTGCTTCTGGCCATATGAAAAGAAATCAAGTCCACCTATGCTGCAATGATTCTCTCTCAGTGAGAGAAAGTTGCTTAATTCAATGTTAAGAGCCAAACTTGCCTACATGAAATATGTTTCTGACTCATTAAATAAAATGTTATTTGTAATGCAGCAAGACCGTTTTTAATGTGTTAGAAGTTCTCTGCATTGAAAGTTTTGTTAGAGCTTCAGTGAACTGCCTTGTCAGTTTGCATCTTCTTTGAACACTTATGCTGAGTTAGTGCTTCTGGGCAAATTAAGACAACGCAGGCCCACATAAGCTGCAAAGCTTCTGTCTCAGTGAGAGAAAGTCGCTATATTCAGTGTTAACAGTAAAACTTGCCAACATGAAAGATGTTTCTGACTCATGAAATTAAATATTATTTTCAGTGCAGAAAGACAGTTTTTAATGATTTAGAAGTTCTTTGCATTGAAACTTATATTAGAGCTTCAGTGAACTGCCTTGTCAGTTTACAACTTCTGTGAACACTTAAGCTGAGTTGGTGCTTCAGGGCAAATGAATAGAACGCAAGCCCACATAAGCTGCAAAGCTTCTGTCTCAGTGAGAGAAAGTTGGTACATTCAGTGTTAAGAGTAAAACTTGCCAACATTAAAGATGTTTCTGACTCATGAAATGAAATGTATTTTGCAATGCAGAAAGACAGTTTTAAATGTGTTAGAAGTTCTATACACAGAAATTTTGTTAGAGTGTCAATGAACAGCCTTGTCAGTTTACAGATTCTGTAATCAATAATACTGAGTTAATACTTCTGGGCAAATGAAAAGAAAGCAAGTCGACATATACTGCAAAGTTCCTCTGTCAGTGAGAGAAAGTTGCTAAGGGTATTCTTAAATACAAAACATGCAAAAAAAAACAATTTATCACACCAATGAAAAAAAATGTAATTTTAAATCCATAAAAACACATTAAAACTTAAATAGTGTTCTATACAGAGAAAGATTTGTTAGAGTGTCAATGATCAGCCTTGTCAGTTTACAGCTTCTGTGGACACTTATTATGAACACTGAGTTAATGCTTCTGGGCAAATGAAAAGAAAGTCCACATATGCAGCAAAGCTTCTCTCTCAGTTAGAGAAAGTTGCTTAATTCAGTGTTAAGAGCAAAATTTGCCAACATGAAAGATGTTTCTGACTTATAAAATGAAATGTTATTTGCAATGCAGAAAGAGTGTTAGAATAACTTTCAAATCAAACCTATCAAAAAGCTTCAGTGAACAGCCTTGTCTGTGTACATCTTGGGTGAACACTAATGCTGAGTTAGTGCTTCTGGGCAAATGAAGAGAAAGCAAGCCCACATAAGCTGCAAAGCTTCTCTCTCACTGAGAGAAAGTTGCTTAATTCTGCCCACTTGCATGTTATGCATGTTGTACTCTTGCAATTATGTTTAAAGTAATATTTTCCTTGTTTCATATATTTTCAGGAAAAAGAGGAAGTCAAGCTGAAATGGGCATCTTGTGCAAAATGGTAGGTCCTACCCTAGAAACAGATGTACATGCAGACTAAGACCGTCAATGAGTTCTTTTTTAATTTTAATTTGATTTCAAAATTTGCTAAGCTTTGGTTAATAGGTGACAAAAGACTTATAGGGGCCATGTCAGTTATTTCAGACCATCAGCACAGAGGCCTACATATGGGATAAATGGATTCAGTTAGTTAATGTGGAGAACATAAAGACCAACAAAGGTTAATGACACTTGTCTATCGTCAAGTAATTATCTGCTTATAAAGAAATCAGTGAGATCAAAGATCAAAGATGCTTTATTGCTTGCCCCTCGCTCCCTCCCTCCCTCCCTCCCTCCCTGTATGATACTCAATAAACAGAAGACGAAAAGAAAAAAAAATGCTTTATTGTCATTCCAGAAGATCTTGAATGTTACAAAAAGGATCAGAAGGAAGGATCACAATGACATATGACATGTATGATAATACATAACAAATATATAAATACAAAGTCTGAAAATAAATTAAAAGAGTAGATAATCAGGTTACAGGCCACAATGTGTCTTCATCGACACCATCAATGTGGTACAACAATTACAAAGTAGTACTAATTGCTAAATTACATGTGTGTGAGTGTGTTGGGGGGGGGGACATACCTGTATGTGGGAGGTGGGGGTGTGTGTGTGTGAGGGGGGACATACCTGTAAGTGGGAGGTGGAGGGCAATGTCAAATAAAAAATAATAATAATAAAAAAATAAACACACCTAAGATAAGACTGGAAACATATGAAGCTGTCTGACACCCATATCATGCAACTTGTAAATACATAACTTACACACAACATTTGACTGTCTGTATTATGGACACAATCTTTTATGGACAGATGAGGAATTAGCTATGTTTGAGGTTTGACATCTCGATTATTTAACACATTAACACACATTGATTATTGATTTTCTATGACACCTCGATCCAAAGCCATAGAAACCCTTTCAATATTGTACACAACAAAACCCCATGCAAAGTTGCAGAACCCAAGGGCACAAGCACCATAATACAACAACAATCTCAACTACAGCAACCACATCCATCAACACGTCAACAACCACAACACCCGCCACCACAACAACAACACAGTAATTGAAGCATGTTTGATGGCAGATGACATTCAGTCAGAGTCCTCATCAGAACAGCTGAAATCAGAGTCTATAGCATCAAGTTCTATGTCTTCTTCTTCCAACTCCATCTCCAGGTGTGAGTTATCATTCAGGATAGTTTTGTAATGGCTGTTAACTAAAAGCATTTCTGCTTTCAGTTTGCTGAGCCTCTGATGAACCAGACACTGCAGTCCTTTTTGTGCATCCTCAGAGAAGTCAACAAGAGAGGATGCAAAAACATAACGATAAATCAATAATGAAGTCAATAACATTTGTTAGTGTGCACATGCATTCCAGACTGCCTAGTTAATTAGCCTTTCGCCGAGCCCCGCCCCCCTTAGTTACTGTTGCTATGTCCGACAAACAAATGGTCAAACAAGACCAGCGTGACAGATTGCCATGACAGGAAGAGGTATACCCATGCGTGTCAGTGACCTTTTTTGGAGCAATACCTCCGCGATATCCTCCAGATCGAGGATTGTCTAGCTATTTTGTTCAAATACAAGGGTATGTTAGCTAGCTAAACCTACATGTGCGTCAAAGCCATTCAAAGCTAACTAACATTTCTCTGTTGTTTTGAGAATAGTCGTTTTGAGAATCGGAATCAGAATGTTTTATTTCCATTGTTAATGAACAGAATTCACAAATAGAAAATTGCTTTGGCTTAAAAGGTGCATAACAGATAAAATGATAAAATGAAATAAAACAAAATATAAGGCATTCAGATATCCATTTTATTTTGTTATATTATCTGTTATGCACCTTTAACTAAGCCAAAGGTATTTCCTGGTTGTGAATTATGTTCAACAATGGATATAAAACTTTGTGTAATTCTTCTTAATTTAGTTCACCAGGGTTTTGCTCTCATATTATGGACCTGATGCACACACTGGACCTGTGCCGTGCCAGAAGTGATGACATCTCCTCCAGAAGCCAGCCCCAGCAGTGGCACAAAGCCAGGGGTAAAAATATTACTGGACAACCTGTGAGTAGTGTGGTGGCAGCTAAGGCCAAAGTCAACCGCAAGCGGAAACCCATCATGTCCAGTTACGTTCATAATAAGTACGCCCCCCCCAACTTTCCATGTATTTTACATCAACACTATTATGTACCATCACACTGTTCTGAATATATTTCTATGTACTGTCACATGACAATACTCACCAGCATGGTGTTAGGGACAGCAGTACATGGTCTACTGAGGGAGATGACTGATGCACCCATAAGCTACATAGCTGATGAAATTGCACCAGAGGTAGAAATTGAAGGCAGGAAATATGCATTGGGGTGCGGTCTAAGCCACCAGGTAAGATGAACAATCAAAGATGTAAACAAACCAGTCAGAATCAATAGTAGCATTACTTACTGTTGTAGAAAAGATTTTCCATCACAGGTTTATTGGGATTTCAGTAAAATCATGCAGTTACAATATTAAATGGTTTTACAATGTAAAAAAAAAAAAAAATCATTGGCCTGACATATTATACACAGACACAAAAACACATTAAACAAGGATTGAACTACATAGTATCCAGAAATCTGTTTATAGGACTTTACTATTGCAGGCTTACAAAAAGCAGTAAAAATAACAGTTAAAACAGTTTAAGATATATGATGTAGCAATACTTTGTTTTCATGCTTTGCTACTATTGTCCCTGACTGACTCTTACTTTAGTATGTGTGGCTGGAAGTTTGAAAGCATGCTCACCACATACTAGATGTGATTTATAATCCCTAACCGTGTATTAGGAATTTTGCCTGACACTTTGTCACCAGCACATCACCAGCTGGCATTTGCCTCTTAGACCTTGAAAACGGTGGCAGGTTTAACTTCAGTCCAAGTGCCTGCATCTCTTCCTCGATTAAAAAGCCCTTATCAGCCATAATGCCATCCCCTCTATGCAAATAGCCACTGTCTATAAGTTTCTCTAGTAGCGGAAGGATGCCAAACTGCCTGACTAGCTCCTTGTCTGACATTGCTCCTGTAAACAGGGCAGATGAAAAAATCACAGCACCACAGGGGTCACAGGCAACTAGTGATTTTAGCGTTTGTACTTTTGTAGTTTGAATAGCTCTGGCTTTGCAGCACCAGTGATGTTGGCCTTTCCATTTTTAGCTCTGTGCAGTCTAATATTGCATATGTGGTCAGGTAGTCTACTTTGTAAGTTTCTGGCATGTTTTGTGTTATGATGTCTCTGTGAGGCCAAATTGGTAATTCACCTAATACATCAAACATATAATGAATCCAAGAATTGAAAATATTACTTGCTGCTTGCATGTTTATATTAAATCTGAAGGCAAGGTTTTTTAAGTCTTTGTTTTTGCAGAGTTTCATTAAAACAAACAGCAACTGGGTATGGAGGGGCATCTCTGCTATTTGCCAATCATTGTGCTTGTAGTTTAGGGGTACATTTATTTGAGTGGTGTGTGGATCATTTGGAATGTCAAATATTGTGCACAGTCGACTGAATCGTTCATATGTAAACCCTGTACTGTATTCCAACATCTTGTGGATTTCACTGCTTTGAAGAAATTCAGGTGTTAGAGTGTTCTTTTTAAATGGGCCAATTTGTGCTTTAAGGTTTTTTAATTCAGTTTCTTGTAAAGACAATTGCAATTTAATGTTGTTGTTTTCTGCTTCCAATTCCTTCTCCTTCTCAGTGCTCTGACAGGACTGCTCCTCCTCACACTCCCTTTCCAGCTGGCATCCAGGAAGTGGAGGGTGCTCAGGACTCTCTGTAAAGAAAAATATGTTTGCACATTAATGATTATAATTTATTGTTCTCACCTTATACAGCTGCCACTGGTTAGTCAAATTGGAGAGCCTTGTGTTGACCCTGGAGCAGATACAGTTAGACAACCAGAATACCTGCCCAACTTTCCCCTGCCATCCCAACCTACCGGCTTCTGCACAGTGCTGAATGAAAGTGCCATGCATCGTTACACAGAACTGAGCATTTCTTTGCCTGATTCTATAGCTCTGGAACAGGAGACCAGAGAACAGAGCACAAACAACTTATGGTTTAACGCAAGGTCTGGCCGAATCACAAAGAATCTGCTCTAGGATAGCTGACCATGAAAAACTAGCTAAAAGTTTAAAGAGTGCAGGATCAGTTCAAGTCAAGTCACCTGTATTTATATAGCGCTTTAAACAAAAAAGAATGCGTCAAAGCAACTGAACAACATTAGGAAAACAGTGTGTCAATAATGCAAAATGACAGTAAAAGGCAGTTCATCATTGAATTCAGTGATCTCTTCATGCAGCTCAGTTCAGTTTAAATCGTATCTGTGCAATAATTTGCAATCTAGTCAACTATATTGCTGGAAATGAAGTGTCCCCAACTAAGCAAGCCAGAGGCAACAGCGGCAAGCAACCAAAACTCCATCGATGACAGAATGGAGAAAAAACCTTGGGAGAAACCAGGCTCAGTCAGGGGGCCAGTTCTCCTCTGACCAGACGAAACCAGCAGTTTAATTCCAGGCTGCAGCAAAGTCAGATTGTGCAGAAGAATCATCTGTTTCCTGTGGTCTTGTCCCAGTGGTCGTCTGAGACAAGGTCTTTACAGGGGATCGGTCTCTGGGGCTCTAGTTGTCCTGGTATCCGCTGTCTTTCAGGGCTGTAGAGGTCCTTTCTAGTTGCTGATCCACCATCTGGGCTGGATACGTACTGGATCCGGGTGACTGCAGTGACCCTCTGACTTGGATACAGACTGGATCTGGTGGCTATGGTGACCTCGGAATAAGAGAGAAAGTCAAGTCAAGTCAAGTCAAGTCATCTTTATTTATATAGCGCTTTAAACAAAAAAGATTGCGTCAAAGCAACTGAACAACATTAATTAGGAAAACGGTGTGTCAATAATACAAAATGACAGTTAAAGGCAGTTCATCATTGAATTCAGTGATGTCATCATGCAGCTCAGTTCAGTTTAAATGGTATCTGTGCAATAATTTGCAATCAAGTCAACGATATCGCTGTAAATGAAGTGTCCCCAACTAAGCAAGCCAGAGGCGACAGCGGCAAGGAACCAAAACTCCATCAGTGAGAGAATGGAGAAAAAAACCTTGGGAGAAACCAGGCTCAGTTGGGGGGCCAGTTCTCCTCTGACCAGACGAAACCAGCAGTTCAATTCCAGGCTGCAGCAAAGTCAGGTTGTGCAGAAGAATCATCTGTTCCTGTGGTCTTGTCCCGGTGGTCGTCTGAGACAAGGTCTTTACAGGGGATCTGTCTCTGGGGCTCTAGTCCTGGTCTCCGCTGTCTTTCAGGGCTGTAGAGGTCCTTTCTAGGTGCGGATCCACCATCTGGGCTGGATATGTCCTGGATCCGGGTGACTGCAGTGACCATCTGACTTGGATACAGACTGGATCTGGTGGCCACGGTGACCTCGGAATAAGAGAGAAACAGACTAATATGAGCTTAGATGCCATTCTTCTAACAATGTAGCAAGTACATCGGGTGTTATGGGAAGTGTTCCCGGTTCCGGTTTACCCAATTAATGCAGCCTAAAAATCCTTTAACGGATTTGGATATTAGAAGTGTATTAGTATGTTATGTGTAAGCCAGGTTAAAGAGATGGGTCTTTAATCTAGATTTAAACTGCAAGAGTGTGTCTGCCTCCCGAACAATGTTAGGTAGGTTATTCCAGAGTTTGGGCGCTAAATAGGAAAAGGATCTGCCGCCCGCAGTTGACTTTGATATTCTAGGTATTATCAAATTTCAGGAGTTTTTGAGAACGGAGCGGACGTGGAGGACTATAATGTAACAAGAGCTCGTTCAAATACTGAGGTGCTAAACCATTCAGGGCTTTATAAGTAATAAGCAAGATTTTAAAATCTATACGATGTTTGATAGGGAGCCAGTGCAGTGTTGACAGGACCGGGCTAATATGATCATACTTCCTGGTTCTAGTAAGAACTCCAGCTGCTGCATTTTGGACTAACTGGAGTTTGTTTACTAAGCGTGCAGAACAACCACCCAATAGAGCATTACAATAGTCTAACCTTGTAATGCTCTGTTGGGTGGTTGTTCTGCACGCTTAGTAAACAAACTCCAGTTAGTCCAAAATGCAGCAGCTAGAGTTCTTATTAGAGTTCTTATTAGCTAATATTAGCGTAGATGCCATACTTCTAATGATGTAGCAAGTACATTGGGTGTTATGGGAAGTGTTCCCGGTTTCGGTTTACCTAATTAATGCAGCCTAAAAATCCTTTAATGGATTTGGATATTAGAACCATATTAGTGTGCTATGTGTAAGCCAGGTTAAAGAGATGGGTCTTTAATCTAGATTTAAACTGCAAGAGTGTGTCTGCCTCCCGAACAATGTTAGGTAGGTTATTCCAGAGTTTGGGTGCTAAATAGGAAAAGGATCTGCCCTCCGCAGTTGACTTTGATATTCTAGGTATTATCAAATTGCCAGAGTTTTGAAAACGGAGCGGATGTGGAGGACTATAATGTAACAAGAGCTTGTTCAAATACTGAGGTGCTTAACCATTCAGGGCTTTATAAGTAATAAGCAAGATTTTAAAATCTATACAATGTTTGATAGGGAGCCAGTGCAGTGATGACAGAACCGGGCTAATATGATCATACTTCCTGGTTCTAGTAAGAACTCTAGCTGCTGCATTTTGTGCTAACTGGAGTTTGTTTACTAAGCATGCAGAACAACCACCCAATAAAGCATTACAATAGTCTAACCTTGAGGTCATAAACGCATGGATTAACATTTCTGCATTTGACATTGAGAGCATAGGCCGTAATTTAGATATATTTTTGAGATGGAAAAATGCAATTTTACAAATGCTAGAAACGTGGCTTTCTTAGGAAAGATTGCTATCAAATAGCACACCTAGGTTCCTAACTGATGACGAAGAATTGAAAGAGCAGCCATCAAGTCTTAGACAGCGTTCTAGGTTATTACATGCAGAGCTTTTAGGTCCTATAATTAACACCTCTGTTTTTTTCAGAATTTAGCAGTAAGAAATTACTCGTCATCCAGTTTTTTTATATCGACTATGCATTCCGTTAGTTTTTCAAATTGGTATGTTTCGCCAGGCTGCGAAGAAATATAGAGTTGAATATCATCAGCATAACAGTGAAAGATAACACCGTGTTTCCTGATGATATTTCCCAAGGGTAACATGTAAAGCTTGAAGAGTAACAGCCCTAGTATTGAGCCTTGAGGTACTCCATACTGCACTTGTGATCAATATGATACCTCTTCATTCACTGCTACGAATTGATGAATTAACCATGCTAATGCACTTCCATTAATGCCAACAAAGTGTTCTAGTCTATGCAAAAGAATGGTGTGGTCAATAGTGTCGAACGCAGCACTAAGATCCAATAGCACTAATAGAGAGATACAACCACGATCAGATGATAAGAGCAGGTCATTTGTAACTCTAAGGAGAGCAGTCTCAGTACTATGATACGGTCTAAATCCTGACTGGAAATCCTCACAGATGCCATTTTTTCTCTAAGAAGGAATATAATTGTGAGGATACTACCTTTTCTAGTATCTTGGACAGAAAAGGGAGATTCGAGATCTTACTATAATTAACTAGTTATTTGGGGTCAAGTTGTGTTTTTTTTGATGAGAGGCTTAATAACAGCCAGTTTGAAGGTTTTGGTGACATATCCTAATAACAATTAGGAATTAATAATAGTCAGAAGAGGATATAAGACTTCTGGAAGCACCTCTTTTAGGAGCTTAGATGGAATAGGGTCTAACATACATGTTGTTGGTTTAGATGATTTAACAATTTTATACAATTCTTACTCTCCTATAGTAGAGAATGAATGGAACTGTTCCTCAGGGGATCTATAGTGCACTGTCTGATATGATACTGTAGCTGACGGCTGCATGGTTACAATTTTATCTCTAATAGTATTGATTTTAGAAGTAAAATAGTTCATAAAGTCATTACTGCTGTGATGTTGGGAAATGTCAACACTTGTTGATGCTTTATTTTTCGTTAATTTAGCCACTGTATTGAATAAATACCTGGGGTTATGTTTGTTTTCTTCTAAAAGAGAAGAAAAGTAATCAGATCTAGCAGTTTTTAATGCTTTTCTGTAGGAAAGGTTACTTTCCCTCCAAGCAATATGAAATACCTCTAATTTTGTTTTCCTCCAGCTGCGCTCCATTTTCCGGGCTGCTCTCTTTAGGGTGTGAGTGTGCTCATTATACCACGGTGTCAGACTGTTTTCCTTAACCTTCCTTAAGCGTAAAGGAGCAACTCTATTTAAAATGCTAGAAAAGAGAGAGTCCATAGTTTATGTTACAACATCAAGTTGTTCTGAGGTTTTGGATATGCTGAGGAATTGGGATACATCAGGAAGATTACTTACAAAGCAGTCTTTTGTGGTAGAAGTGATGGTTCTACCATACTTGTAACAAGAAGTAGAATTTACAGTTTTAGCTATAAGAAGTTTGCACAAAACTAAATAATGATCTGGGATATCATCGCTTGGCTGTCTAATTTCAACACCATCAACGTCAATTCCATGTGACATTATTAAATCTAGAGTATGATTTCGATAATGAGTAGGTCCTGAGATGTGTTGTCTAACCCCAATAGAGTTCAGAATGTCTATAAATGCTGATCCCAATGCATCTTTTTCATTATCAACATGGATATTAAAATCACCAACAATTAAACCTTTATCTGCAGCCAGCACTAACTCGGATGTAAAATCAGCAAACTCTTTAATAAAGTCTGTATGGTGCCCTGGTGGCCTGTATACAGTAGCCAGTACAAACATCACAGAGGATTTATCATTAACATTTGTTTCTCTGGATAATGTTATATGAAGCACCAATACTTCAAACGAGTTATACTTGAAGGCTGCCCTCTGAGAAATCCTGAAAACATTGTTATAAATTGAAGCAACACCTCCCCTTTACCTTTTGGATGTGGCTCATGTTTATAACCGTAATCTTGGGGTGTAGACTCATTTAAAATAATGTAACTATCAGGTTTTAGCCAGGTTTCTTTCAAACAGAGTGCATCTAGATTATGATCAGTGATCATATTATTTACAAAAATAATAAAAAAAATAATTTTATTTGTTGAACCTCAATTAAATTGTTGCTCTTAAATTGGTTTGGATGTTTTTTTGTATTTTCTAGTTCGGGGAACAGACACAGTATCTATAGTGTGATATCTAGGTGAAAAAGTCTCTATGTGCTGAGAATTAACTGACTTCTGTGACGTGAGGCGGCTAGCAGATGGTCGGTTTAGCCAGTCTGTCTGCTTCCTGAACTGGGCCCCAGTTAGTCAAGTACAAACTCTAAGACTATGTGCCATATTTCTAGAGAGAAGAGCGGCACCACCCCAGGAGGGATGAAGACCATCTCTTTTCAACAGGTCAGGTCATGCTTGCAAGTTCACACACCTCTTTAATGTTATTTTTAGTGATCTCCGACTGGCGAAGTCGAACATCATTAGCACTGGCGTGAATAACAATCTTACTGTATTTAAGTTTAGCATTAGCCAGCACTTTTAAATTTGCTAAGATGTCAGGCGCTCTGACTCCCGGTAAACATTGGACTATGGTGGCTGGTGTCTCTATTTTCACGTTCCGTACAATAGAATCGCCAATAACTAGAGCACTTTGATCAGGTTTCTCAGTGGGTGCTTCACTGAGTGGGGAGAACCTGTTTAATGTTTTGATCGGAACAGAAGAGCGGTGTTTTGACCAAGGTGATAGTTCAAACTAAGGTAGTTCAAACTAAGGCCATGAAAAGAGGCACAGAACAAGAGCCTATAGCAGCGATACATTACACCAAGATCACAGGTCATCTAGTGTATCCATGTGGTTTTGTTGTAAATCCCAATGCCCCACACCTTGGCACGTCACCTGACCGTAAGGTGATCGAGAGAGGGAGTGAAAGCTCAAACTATGGGCTTTTAGAAATAAAGTGTCCTTCCAAGAATAGCTTCACAGAGTGTCCCTACCTTTGCAAGCAGGCTGATGGCAGCTATAAAAGAGTGTTATGCCCATCATTATCAAATAATGGGGCAGCTTGGTCTCTCAGGTATGTCCTGGTGTGATTTCTTTGTTAAATGTGAAGACGACTACCACCTAGAGAGAATACACTTTGATGTTGCAAAATGGGAACAAATGAAGTGCAAGCTTGATGCATTCTTCTTTAACTACTATATTATGTGCCAATGATTCTTATTTTGTTCTTTAGTTTGGTTCGCAGTGTTGAGCAAGTTACTTTAACATTGTAATATATTCTATATTACTCATTTCACTTCTATATTACTCATTTCACTCATTTCTCTTTCACTTTCACTTATTTATATTTGGATTACATATTACTGTTCATTTTTTTTACTGAGTTACACTACTGAGTTACTTTTGGCAAAAGTTAAACTGAGAATGGAAAACAATACAGTAAATACATTTACGCCAGCAGTAATGTGAAAAATGCATTCCACTCACCACTTTCAACAGCATGTTGTTGACTCTCTCCTGCATCAGTAGTGGAGATGGAACCGGAGGAGGCATCCTGCACACAGATTCTGCGTCTGCACACACGTTTTGTACATGAGCATCATCACCCTTTAACTTATTTACAGTAACATATAAATGTAACATGTTGATAAGCACTACTACTATTAGTGCTAATCAACATACATATTTATAAATTGGCCTACCATTTTTTGGGCGACTTTCGTCAGCCTCCAAGCTTCTCCTTAGCTGGGTTAGGCCCTTGCACAGCATTTACGGGATTGGGGAACTCAGGGGAATGTTTTCTGTTCATAAAATGCTACATGAAAGATAAAAACAAAATTATTTAAAGTTGCTTGTTGGGGCGCTATGTTCGACTTTGTTGTAAACTGACGAAAAATAAAGTTGGGGAGCTCAAAGACCCAACACAACAGCAGCTAATGTAGCTAGCATTAGCTAACATGTTAACTAATGTTGGCTAAAGCTAAAGGGCTCGTTAAACTTATCTTAGAGAGTATGTTAACATTCTGGCAATGATATCCATGGTAATCATAACTTTTGTCCAATTTGTGTTCTTGCCTCTAGTTAGTAGATCTAGACAACACGGTAACTAGTTAGCTGTTAGCCTTACCTTTGAGCAGACGTATTTATGCTTCGTAATGTTCAACGCATTTAACTGGGAGTGGGGCCGTCCACACTGTTTTATCCATTGTAGGCACCGCTCACGTTGTGTTTTCGGCTTTGGGAATGGAAAGAACACAACTCCTCCAGACAATCTCTCGGGGTATCTAGTGTCCGATTTACATACGCCGTGGGCGCACCGCTTCACCATCTTGCTTGGAGTCAATGTTTGTTGGACCTGCTCACATAGTAACGGTTACTATGATGTGTGATTGGACAATGGCCATTTTTGGGGAGGGGCCGGCGAAAGGCTAATTGCTGTAATCACGGAAATGGGGATCTACACCAAACATACTCACTCCAGCAAAACTGTATTTAAGGTGAAAGTGTAGTAAAATATTGCAGACACTTCTAACCAAATAAACAGTGACACAGACATAGATGTGCTTACAGTTTGAAGAAAGGGCTCCCAGTGTCAAGTATTGTGTCTTTAGTGCTGTCCAGTGTTGCAGCATTTCCTTACAGAGGATTACTTCTTCCTCCTTCAGGCGTTGCACCATCCTTTTGGTGTGAAGGTCTGCAAAAGGTGAAAGTGGAGTTTTTATGTATAGAACATGTTTTTATTTATCATTAATTTTTCCAGGAGAGTCCCATTGAGATATTACATCTACTATTCAAGGGATCCCTGTGCAATGTGATTGATGTCTAGATAGACAATATCAAGATTGGATTTTGACATTTCTGCGACATAGGTATAAAGTTTACATGAGCATGGAAACCCTGATAGAAACCAATATTGCATAATGAGACAGAACGTTAATGTTTTTCTATTAAAAAAAAGAGAGAAAAAAAAAAGAACTTACTTTCATTTTGCCAAGGCCACGTGACACAATTTGTCCAGACGGTTCAGCCAGATGATTGCACTCGGCAACACCTGCTGCCAGGCGTTTGTCATTTAAAATGACTCTTCGTATCTTATGTCGCCTCTTGTTGCTATCTGAAAAAAAAAATGTCACAGAGTATTAATTTCTTATAGTTGATTCAGATTTCATGCTTATTGCTATAGATAAACTGTCGGGACAAGGCTCCATTAGCTGCATAGGTACAATGGACATTTTCTAAAGGGTCACAGTGTGTATGGTTAAGAACTGAAACATTGGAATTGAGTAGAATTAATAAGAACCTAAATATAGGTGTATGTAACTCTGAAATACCTGTTTGTTTGTAAAGGTTTAGGCTGCGTACTTTGACGAGGACAGCCAGCTCCTCTATCCGTGCCTGTATTGCACCAAGGCTACCATCTGTGACGATTCGTGTACCAGAGAGACACAGGGAGAGCGAGAGATCCAATTGCAGGTATTTATTCCAATAAGGGTAATCCAAAATCGTTATCAAACAAGCCAGGGTCAAAACCAAATAATCAGTCCGAAACAAAACAAACAAAGGAAACAAAGGAGGGAACTGGAAAAGAAAGGAACGGGAACGCGGAGGACGAGAAGATTAAGGAGAAACTCAGAATACGAGAAGACGAAGGGGAATCTCCGATGACGAGAATGCTGCATACACGAAGGGTAAGGACTCCATACAAACAACAGGAAAAGACAGGAATATATAGGGAGGCTAATGACAATAAATTGCCTGCACCTGGTGCAATTAACAGGAGTGCAATTACTGTGAAGACAGGACCAGACTAGAGGAATTCTAGTGCCTACGGTGAAGTGTCTAAGGGGAAGTGATCCCACTAGTGGACACCCAGGGAAACAGATAAAATGGTAAAACAGAGACAAGAGGATCAGGTAGAATGGGGAAACAGAGACAAGACAACCAGGTAAAATGGGGAAACAGAGACAAGAGAAGTGCAACACAAAACAAGGAGTCCAGGAGGGTGGTGGACCGGCGGATGATCAGGGGGAGGGACGGAGGGCCAGGTCCTTAGAGGGAAACGGAACGAAAGACACAGACAAGAAACCCAGGAGGGAGGTGGACCGGCAGGAGGATCAGGGGGAGGGACGGAGGGCCAGGTCCATAGGAGGAAACAGAAAGAAAGACACAGACCAAAAAAAAACAACAAAAAATAAACACAAAAACACAAGTCCAAGAAGGACATCACGTGACGCCCCCCAGGGCGGAGCAGAAGACCACCACAACCATGTGGTCAGGGCGGAAACCCCCCCCAGGGCGGAGCAGAAGACCACCACGTCCGTGTGGTCGAAACAGAAGACCCCCAGGGCGGAGCAGAAGACCACCACAACTGTGCGGCCGAACCAGACGCCCCCCATGGCAGAGCAGAAGACCACCACAACCGTCTGGTCAGGATGGACGCCCCCCAGGGCGGAGCAGAAGACCACTACAACCGTGTGGTCAGGGCGGAAGCCCCCCAGGGCGGAACAGAAGACCACCACGTCCATGTGGTCGAAACAGACGCCCCCCAGGGCGGAGCAGACGACCACCACTCCCTTGTGGTCGAGGCAGAAAGCCCCCAGGGCGGAGCAGAAGACCACCACATCCGTGCGGCCGGACCAACAGGAGGACAAGTCTGGTTGGACAAGTCTGAAACATAGAACATGAACATGTTAAGGGTAGTCTCCGTGGCCACAACAGGAACAGTCGGGTGCTCAGAGAGATCTACTGAGACATGACGAGTCTCTTGAAGTTCCGCAGAGGCGAGGAGAGACTCTGGTAGTTCAGCAGAGACGTGGAACGGTTCTGGTAGTTCATCAGAGACGTGGAGAGGCTCTGGTAGTTCCACAGAGGAGTGACGAGACTCTGGTAATCCCATGGTGTTTATACTGGATTCCAGAAGATCGATGCTGACTTGTCTCTGCTCATGAAGATCATTGGTGACTTGCATTTGTTCATGAAGATCAGTGGTGACTTGCCTTTGTTCATGAAGATCAGTGGTGACTTGCCTTTGTTCATGAAGATCAGTGGTGACTTGCCTTTGTTCATGAAGATCAGTGGTGACTTGCCTTTGTTCATGAAGATCACTTGTGACTTGCCTTTGTTCATGAAGATCACTGTTGACTTGCCTTTGTTCATGAAGATCACTGGTGACTTGAATTCTCCCATAAAGAACCCCGGTGACTTGACTCTGTCCTTGAAGATCACCGGTGACTTGACTCGGTCCTCGAAGATCACCAGTGACTTGACTTGACTCTGAAAGGTCGATGGTGA
The DNA here is from genome assembly GCF_018340385.1 of Cyprinus carpio. NCBI lineage: Eukaryota > Metazoa > Chordata > Actinopteri > Cypriniformes > Cyprinidae > Cyprinus > Cyprinus carpio. The sequence continues at coordinate 37,401,534 of NC_056574.1, forward strand.
CTAACCCTGACTCCGGAAGGTCGATGGTGACTAACCCTGACTCCGGAAGGTCGACGGTGACTAACCCTGACTCCGGAGGGTCCACGGGCACCTGACTCGACTCTGGAGGGTCAACGGGCACCTGACTCGACTCTGGAGGGTCCACGGGCACCTGACTCGACTCTGGAGGGTCAACGGGCACCTGACTCGACTCTGGAGGGTCAACGGGCACCTGACTCAACTCAGGAAAGCCCACTGTAGCTGCCATCCTCTGCAGTGGCTCCGGGCTGGCGGCCACCTTGTGCAGTGGCGCTGGGTTGGTGGCCATCTTGTACTGTGGTGCTGGCTCAGCAGACATGACGTGAACACTCCTGGGAATCTCTAGGATCTTAGACAGCATGGAGAAATAATCCAAAAACGCCTCAGCGCCCATCTTGGGCGTTGGCGCTGAGCTGGCAGTCATCTTGCACCGTGGCGCTGGGCCGGTGACCACCTTGTGCTGAAACTCCAGGCAGACCACCAACTCCCACAACTCCACCGTCCCCAACGCCATCTTGTGCAGTGGCGCTGGGCTGACGGCCATCTTGTGCAGTGGCGCTGGACCTGCGGCCATCATGGGCAGTGGTGCTGGGCCGGCGGCCATTCTGCGCAGTGGCTCTGGGCTGGCGGCCATCTTGTGCTGAGGCGCTGACCTGGCGTCCATCTTGCCTCGTGGCGCTGAGCTGGCGGCCATCTTGTGCTGTGGTGTTGGGCTGGCTTCCATCTTGCCTCGTGGTGCTGGATTGGCGGCCATCCTGTGCAATGGTGCTGGGTCGGCAGTCATTCTGCGCAGCGGCGCTGGGCTGGCGGCCATCTAGTGCAGCGGCACTGGACTAGCGGCCATCTTGTGCAGCGGCGCTGGCTCGGCAGACTTGCGCCTCCTTTCCCCTCTCCGTCCACAATGGAGAGACGGCAGCTCCCCTCCGAACTCAAGGTCAACGGGGGGCCATATTGGAGAGTGATGCCGGACCTCCTCTCGACCACTCACTCCTGAGCGACCTCCCCTGGTCCCACGAAACACGACCAGGCGAGTACCCTCGAACCCATTCCTCACCCGCTCGGTGACTGGGGAGGAAATATGAATGGACATACCGCTGGATCTCTGTTTAGTTGGAGTCCTTCTGTGACTATTCGTGTACCAGAGAGGCACAGGGAGAGCGAGAGATTCAGTTGCAGGTATTTATTCCAATAAGGGTAATCCAAAATCGTTATCAAACAAGCCAGGGTCAAAACCAAATAATCAGTCCAAAAAAAAACAAACAAAGGAAAAAAAGGAGGGAACTGGAAAAGAAAGGAACGGGAACTCGGAGGACGAGAAGATTAAGGAGAAACTCAGAATACGAGAAGACGAAGGGGAATCCCGGATGACGAGAATGCTGCATACACGAAAGGTAAGGACTCCATAAACAACAGGAAAAGACAGGAATATATAGGGAGGCTAATGACAATAAATTGCCTGCACCTGGTGCAATTAACAGGAGTGCAATTACTGTGAAGACAGGACCAGACTAGAGGAATTCTAGTGCCTACGGTGAAGTGTCTAAGGGGAAGTGATCCCACTAGTGGACACCCAGGGAAACAGAGACTAGACAGCGTGACACCATCACTTTGATCAGTTTCTAAATTAGAATTATATTACTCAGTATATGCATGAAATTCCAATCACTCAAATACAATTAGCAAGTAATTTAAAGGAGAAATCTGGCCGATTTCTACATGGATCTTTGATCGCTAGATGTCACCATCTGTTGATAGGAAATACACGACCAAAATCGGTGCTATTGAACTTGAGAAGCTGTAGCTAATGGCCAGTGCTCCCAGTAAGCTACAATGCTAGGACTGGGGGAATCATCTAAACGTGCCTTTTTGCCTCTTAACAGACTCCACAATTAATGTGTTAAAAACACACTGTTTTGTTACGTAAGGGCCCTATTCATGTTGCACAGACGTTTTAATGACATTTCGAGTCTGTTAAGAAGCAAAAAGGCATGTTTAGGTGATGCCCCCAGACCTAGCATTGTAGCTCACTGGTACTGGCCCATGGTTCCAATGGTACTGGCCATTAGCTGCAGCTATTCCAGTTCGGCAGCATCGATTTTGGTAGTTTTTTTTCTTCCCCTATTGACAGTACTCAGGGACATCTAGCGATCAAGATCCATGTAAGAATCGGCCATATTTCTCCTTCAATTTATCAAGTAGCAAGTAATTTAACTAAGCAAGTAATTTTCAACACACATTGCCCACTTTAGAAGGTGAGCAATAATCAATGAAATAATACAACAAACACATTGTTGCAGTTGGTTCAGCAATGCAACTCCAGGAATGTTGATAAGCACATTGATATACAGTGTGTGCTACAATGCTGAAATTTAGCATAATTAGTTGTCAATGTGCAGGGTTCTATGATGAAAGATTTCATGATTTCATCAAGCACGGTGAGTAATGGCTTCTCCTGCTATTGTTATTTGCACTGCTTGCCACATGTATAGTTTATCTATCTCTGTCGGTGAGGAGGGATTCACATGTCAAGTCAAGTCAAGTCAAGTCATCTTTATTTATATAGCGCTTTAAACAAAAAAGATTGCGTCAAAGCAACTGAACAACAATAATTAGGAAAACAGTGTCAATAATGCAAAATGACAGTTAAAGGCAGTTCATCATTGAATTCAGTGATGTCATCATGCAGCTCAGTTCAGTTTAAATAGTATCTGTGCAATAATTTTGCAATCAAGTCAACGATATCGCTGTAAATGAAGTGTCCCCAACTAAGCAAGCCAGAGGCGACAGCGGCAAGGAACCAAAACTCCATCAGTGACAGAATGGAGAAAAAAACCTTGGGAGAAACCAGGCTCAGTTGGGGGGCCAGTTCTCCTCTGACCAGACTAAACCAGCAGTTCAATTCCACATGTGATAAATGCAGGGAAATAGTTAGGCTGACAGAGAAGATTTCAGAATTAGAGACACGCATCCAAACTTTAATTGAGGACAGTAAGAATGTGAGGGCTCTAGATACAGCTTTGGATGCATCTAGCTCAGGGAGTCCTGTACATTGTTCGGTTCAGGTAACAGCGCCTCTGCGGCAGGGCAACTGGGTGACATAGTTTTAGAGTTTGTACTTGACTAACTGGGTCCCAGGTCAGGAAGCAGACAGACTGGCTAAACCGACCATCTGCTAGCCGCCTCATGTCACAGAAGTCAGTTAATTCTCAGCACATAGCGACTCTTTCACCTAGATATCACACTATAGAGACTGTGTCTGTTCCCCAGGCTAGAAAATACAAAAAACGTCCAAACCAATTTAAGAGCAACAATTTAATTGAGGTTCAATAAATAAAAAACAGATGCAATACGTATAAACAAATGATAACGCTTGGCTTATTGAATATCAGGTCCCCTTCTACGAAAGCACATTTTGTAAATAATATGATCACTGATCATAATCTAGATGCACTCTGTTTGACAGAAATCTGGCTAAAACCTGATGATTACATTATTTTTAATGAGTCTGCACCCCAAGATTACTGTTATAAACATGAACCATGAACCTGTCATCCACAGCTTCTGGTTGGCCCGGACAGTGATGGTTTTTGTGACTGTTACATCCTCAATGCACTTGTTGATGTAGGCAGTGACAGTCTCTCAGTACTCCTGGAGGTCAGTGGTGTTACTGTAAGTGGCAGCCTGCTTAACCCTCTGAAGTCGATTAACACGTATACGCATTTTGGGGTATTTTCTCCTGATAACCACGAAAAGAACTCAAATTACACTTTCAGTTTTGATCGTACAGATAAGAGCAATGCATCAATTGAATCTGTAAAGGGTCTACTTTTTTTGTATACAGTACAGACATAATAACAACAAAACTTTGTGCACTTATAAAATAAAGATAACAAACAAGGATTGCTGTCTGCAGCCTTTGTCTGCGCTTATCTTCATTTACAAACGCGTCATTAAAATGAACTGTAACTCAGTGAATACTCAACGAAGAGACATGAGAGATATATCTATAGAAAGCCTGACATGTCTACTTTTAAACTAAACAAGTGCTGCCGAAAACAAATATTCTGTGATAAAGTAATCCAAATGAAAACAACGCAATGTCCGTTTTTCACGTCTCCCTTCATTATCTTCTAATGCGACCACGCCCCCGCGCTGAATGCGCTTTTGAGATGATAATGTTTCACCGAAGCGCGCGGCTTGAATACGCCCACACAACAGAAGACAACGCAGCGAGATTGTTCTTCAAGATTTTTTTATTTTACTGTTTGCTTCGCGATGAGAGGAATAAGACATAACTCACCCCAAAAAGATGTGATGTGGTTGAGGATTTGAGATTTGGATTTCCTCAGAAAAAAAAAGAATGAAGCACTTTATTCAGCAGAGATCATAAACATGAGTAAGTCTCTTTTTATTTATTTATATACTTGTACTAGTTTTCACATAACGTGTAAACATTTGACTAGTCCAAAGACTTTTTCCAAACTATAATTCCTGACTAAATGTATAATCAAGTGAAATATTATGAAGTTTCAATAACAATATATACTACTATACCATTCAAAAGCTTGATGTAAATAATATAAATGTACCAATAAATGTAACTGTAACAAATGTAACAAACAATGCTGAATCTTTCAATTTATCCCCCCTAAAAAACCTGAAAAAAATATTCTCAGCTCTTTTCAACATTAATAATAATAATAATAATAATAATAATGATGATGATAATAATAACAATAATTTTTTTTTGTAGAAAATAAGATTGTTAAAATGATCTCTGAAGGATTGTTTGACTGGAGTAATGATGCAAAAAATTCAGTTTGAAAGTCAGCTTTGATTGTTCCTAATAAACTGTTTAATTGCAATCACAAGTGAATATTAAATTATGTTGTGGGATAATTAAATATATTGTAAATAAACTACAAACAAAATTATATACATTTATTTTGTCCTCACATTCTTTCTTGTAACTCATCCCTCTCAGTGACACAGCTGACTGAATGGCTCATTATGCAGCTCACTATGCAGGCCTTTGTCTTCTCAGGTGTGAATTCATGATAGTTGAGCCTACTCGCATATGACTTTTACCAACAAAAAGTGTATTAGAAAATTTAAATCAATATATTGTTTTCTGTAAGTGAGTAAACAAGATGATTTTCACATAATTTAGAAAGAAAAATTCTAGGCTACAAGCTCCAGTTCTCAAAAGTCCCAGGAACCAATGTTCTGTATGTGTTTTAGTGCCTTATACAAGTGATTTAACATTTTTAGTTTTTCACTAACCACGCATAACATTTTTTTTTCTCAAAAACACAATCATGTACATACATGCTGCTCACATATTATTATAGCCCAGTTTGTGCTGATTACAGTGAGATTAGACTTTAGCCATTTAGATATTTATAAGAAACTGAAAAAAGCACAAATGTCAGGGCATGACAAAATTTCTCCAGGCCCCAAAAATACCCTTAGACTCCAGAGGGTTAAACATATTCCAGTCAGTTGTATCAAAGCAGTCTTGAAGAGCGTCTGACGACCCTTCCGGCCACACTTGAATCTGTTTCTAAACTGGTTTGGCGACTTTAATGAGCGGTCTGTATGCAGGCATTAGCATGACAGTGATGTGGTCTGAGGCACCAAGGTGGGGGAGGGGGATGGCTTTGTAAGCTCCTCTCTGTGTGGTATAAACAAAGTCTAAAATGTTTTCACCTCTTGTTGGAAAATTAATGTGTTGGTGTATTTTTGGAAACACACTCTTTAAGTCAGCATGGTTGAAATCCCCAGCTATGATAAGAAAAGCATCAGGGTGTGCTGTCTGCTGCTCACTGATGTGCTGGTGCAGTTCATTTAGTGCATCGTTCCTGTTGCTGTTGTTCGGGGTAATGTAAACCGAATCGAGCAGTATGGCAGTATATTCCCTCGGCAGATAGAATGGCCGGCACTTAATAATCATAAACTCCACCAGGGGTGAGCAGTGTTTGCAAATCACAACAGCGTTGCAGCACCATGCATCACTGATGTAAACACAAAGCCCGCCGCCGCGGTTTTTTCCTCCCGCGACGAGAGCTCTGTCCGCTCAATAGCACGTCAGCTGGTCGAGCTGAATGGCGCAGTCCGGAATGCTGTTGCTAAGCCATGTTTCCATGAACACAAAGACACAACAGTCTCTTACAGTCCTTTGAGTTGAATGTAGTAATCGGATGAAGTCCAGTTTATTGTCCAAAGAGCGTACGTTAGCCAGTGGAGGTCGGTGATGATGTAGGCCTCCGGAGCAGTCAGAGATCTCGCAGCTGTTCTGCGTGCGCGGAGTTTAACTCTAAAAATGTGGTTCTGCCGACATCCAGCAGAAACTCACGACTGTATGCGCGCTTAAAGACAGGTAGACGCGATGACGACGTACAAAAACACTGCGACTCACAAGACAAAAAACACGAAAACAACGTTCTGTCGGGACAGAGAGAAGCGCTGCGTGTGGATACGCCGCCATCTTGGAATAACTTGTATAAACTAACGGAAAAACTACCGAATAATTTGAAAAACTAACGGAATGCATAGTTGATATAAAAAACCGGATTACGAGTAATTTCTTACTGCTAAATTCTGAAAAAACAGAGGTGTTAATTATAGGACCTAAAAGCTCTGCATGTAATAACCTAGAACACTAAGACTTGATGGTTGCTCTGTCAATTCTTCGTCATCAGTTAGGAACCTCGGTCTGCTATTTGATAGCAACCTTTCCTTAGAAAGCCACGTTTCTAGCATTTGTAAAACTGCATTTTTCCATCTCAAAAATACATCTAAATTACGGCCTATACTCTCAATGTCAAATGCAGAAATGTTAATCCATGTGTTTATGACCTCAAGGTTAGATTATTGTAATGCTTTATTGGGTGGTTGTTCTGCACACTTAGTAAACAAACTCCAGTTAGTCCAAAATGCAGCAGCTAGAATTCTTACTAGAACCAGGAAGTATGACCATATTAGCCCGGGTTCTGTCAACACTGCACTGGCTACCTATCAAACATCGTATAGATTTTAAAATCTTGCTTATTACTTATAAAGCCCTGAATGGTTTAGCATCTCAGTATTTGGATGAGCTCTTGTTACATTATAGTCCTTCACGTCTGCTCCGTTCTCAAAACTCTGGCAATTTGATAATACCTAGGATACAAAAGTCAACCGTGGGCGGCAGTTCCTTTTCCTATTTAGCGCCCAAACTCTGGAATAACCTACCTAAAATGGTTCGGGAGGCAGACACACTCTTGCAGTTTAAATCTAGATTAAAGGCCCATCTCTTTAACCTGGCTTACACATAGCACACTAATACACTTCTAATATCCAAATCCGTGAAAGGGTTTTTAGGCTGCATTAATTAGGTAAACCGGAACCGGGAACACTTCCCATAACACCCGATGTACTTTCTACATAATTAGAAGAATGCCACCTACGCTAATATTAGTCTGTTTCTCTCTTATTCCGAGGTCACCATAGCCACTAGATCCAGTCTGTATCCAAGTCATAGGGTCACTGCAGTCACCCGGATCCAGTACGTATCCACCCCAGATGGTGGATCAGCACCTAGAAAGGACCTCTACAGCCTTGAAAGACAGCGGAGACCAGGACAACTAGAGCCCCACAGACCGATCCCCTGGAAAGACCTTGTCTCAGACGACCACTGGGACAAGACCACAGGAAACAGATGATTCTTCTGCACAATCTGACATCATTGAATTCAATGATGAACTGCCTTTAACTGTCATTTTGCATTATTGACACACTGTCTTCCTAATTAATGTTGTTCAGTTGCTTTGACGCAATCTTTTTGTTTAAAGCGCTACATAAATAAAGGTGACTTGACTTGAAAGTTTTTAAATAGGCAATCTTACCCTCTGCCCACTTCTGCACATCAGCCACCCACAGCTGCACAGTGTCATCATCAATGCCAAGCTCCTTTTTTGCAGCATTCAGGCTGTCCTGATGTTCTTTGAGTATCCTTACTGTCTAATATTAGTAAAAACAACAACAACAACAACTACTACTACTACAAAAACAATCAATCAATCCCATTTCTATGAATGTTGTTTGAGTTCATTATGATAATAAAATTGTTGAAAAATTAACCTTTAAGTATCTCTGGCTTAAAGTGTGACTCAGGTTTTCCAACTTCCTTTCATTCCACCCTAAAGCTAAGAGGGTAAGCATGTCTTTTTTTGTCCTGATTTCAAGAAAAGCAGATTACAGATCATCTTTCCAGCTTTTTTTCTGAAAAGAAACTATTCCATTGTACTTATGAACAGTACACAGACACACACATATCTAGCCACTCCCACATACCTGCTTTAGACATGTACTTAGTGGTGATGGCTGCCCTGGACAGGAAACTGTTTACCTGTTCCACCTCTTCTCCGATAGTTGAACCCGCACTGTCCTGGAACGCGCCTCCCCATTTGATCTAATAAGTTAATACATTAGAAGTTGTTTATAAATGAACTATTGTACACGTACTAAATTAGTCAGTAAAACTGAAATGTACCTCACATTTCCTAGAGTGTGCCTTGGCATGCATAATTGAAAGAAAGGGGTGCATGGACAGCAGATTCCCGAGCTCAGGACACTGCTGAACCACCTTAGCCAAATAAGGAAAAAATTTACAGGCTACATCTGGCTACAATACTGCCAGTGATGTTACAGTGTTAGTTAACAGCAAATATTAATGAACAATGTAGTGCCAGCAATTAACGTCGGCAATGAGACAAAAAACTAATATTTGAACTTAAATGTTTTGTTTGTGTGTAGATGTATTGAACAAACTTGGCTACCTCCTCGTCATTTTGGATAAAAACATCAAAGTGTCCTGGCTCTGGAGTGCTGAAAAACAGATGATTTTGTTTTCATTATATAATCTCTCTATTTTACATGTGCTGTTCATACAATCTACTGGTTAACTGACATGTCATTCACAATGTAATGTACCGTGAATTTGATTTGAAGCGATAAAGCTTGTAATTACCATCCACTGATACTGCAAGCATCTCTGGATTGCAGGCGGGGCAATTGAAGAACTGCTTCATGCACAGCTTTTTTACTTCATATTTTAAAGCTACCCATTCCGAGAAGCTTTTGTAAAATGTGTCTGGTGATATCTTGCCAGTCTTAACACAAACAAAATTACGGATATAATATTTGTGCAGGTTGTGTTGTAACTCAACATAAATGTTGATAAATTGAATGCATGTAACTATGTTTTTTTGTAAAATGAACACTCACTCTTCCGAAGCGCACTGTCCTTGCATCAAGCATTCTTAGGTATGCCTTCAGAGAGACCCCTGGTGCTGCCATCTTCAAGTCATAAAATTACTGAAAGATATCAGTGGCTTATAGCGTGCAGAAGTTTGCAGTGCCACTGCTTGGCCAGTATCCATCACGCTGGATGTCCTTGATGGAGGGGGACCATGTGACACAACAGCTTGTGCAACTCACCACTGGCATTGAAAGGTTGTAGCGACCTGTACGGAGCATGAATCCAAATAAAGTAATACTGCATTTCCTCAAATAATGGACTTAATTTACCTCACCAGAATAAGGCAATACTTCTTTGGTTATAATAAACTGTTTGTGAAGTGTAATTGGTCAATGTTCTGAATGAAGACTGATTCGGTTTCTATTTGCATTGTTAAGGCTACTCAATTATGCTGTAATTACAAATTGAAACACCAACATTCCAGTGGAGGGAAGACTGCTACAAAAGGCTGCCGGTTTATGTTATCATCATGGATTTCATGATTCCAATAATATAATTACAACTAAACAACTGCGTTAATACAAAACAGGATGTTGTTTAAAAGATACTTGCACCTAAAACCAGGCAGTAAGTCCCCTGAAGTTGGAATAACTGGGTGTCATCGGTCCAGTCACATAACAAAAACATCACCCAAATCTGCCTTCTACCACCTAAAAAACCTCTCAAGAGCACTCTGAAACTGAAATTCACATCCACTCTTTCATCAGCTCCTGTCTGGCCTATATTGCAATGATGTCCTATCTGCTCTGCCCAGCAAAGCCCTGGACAGTCCAGAATTTAACTGCCAGGATCCTAACATGCACAAAACCCTAGCTGTATATCACACCCATCCATCGTCATGCAACTTCACTGGCTGCCAATCCCACATTACCTTTAAAAATCCTCACTTATAAATCCCTCCATACACTTGCACCCCAGTATCTTACTGGTCACCATCACCCCCAAATCCAGTCACGGTCCCTGTGATCCTCTGAAAATGACCAGCTTGCCATCCATCGTACCAGACTGCGGACCTTTGGGGATAGAGCCTTTTGTATTTCTGGTCCCACTCCATGGAATAACCTCCCACTACACAAACATAGTGCTCCCTGTCTGTGCATGTTCAAAAACACCTTAAAGCACACCTATTCACTGATGCCACTGGCCTTTAACCCTATGTTGAATAGTGTTTGTTACTGTTCCACATGTTTAACACCGCATTACTCCATTGTGAAGACACGTACAGTATATATCACAAATTTTTTTCACTGTAGTAGGCCTGAAGGTAACTCTGAAACCAGACCAAACAAAAATTAGCTTGAGCCTTAGTTGTAGCAGTATGAAAATCATTGTGTTTTATCTTTCCATGATTTGCTTGTGTTGTTCTGAACCACTGTTTCATTTTTACCATACAGTTCGTATTGTATTGTCATGTGTGATTGTAAAAAATTTTTTATGTGAGTGTCTGTTTTTTTTTTTTTGTTTGTTTATTTATTTGCAAACAGTACTGCTATAATGTTAGCGAGCTCTTTGTGTTCTCGGCTTCGCTTTGTTCATATACATCAGTATTCCTTGAATTTGCTCGATTAAATTAAGTATTTAACACAATTTTGGGTAATGTGTGTGTTAAATACTTAATTTAATCGAGCAAATTCTAGTAAATTCTAGCAAATTCAATCACAGATTCTAGTGTGTTTAATCTTTTAGTGAATAATTTAAAAAATAACATGATGCCTACAAAATAGTGTTTTCTGTTCTAGGTAAGAACATTTACACCAAGTGCTTTAATTTTTTATGGAATAATTTAACATTACATGATACCTACAAAATAGTTAAATAGTCAAAATGTACAACTTTTGTGTTCTAGGTGAGAAATTTACACCAATAAAGGCGTCATAAACTTTAGAAAACAGCATGTATTCCCTGTGGCTGTTAAACACCCCGGGTAAATAATCTGAAACGTAGGTCTGTCAAATGAGAAAAGTTCAGTCATACATTTAAAAAGTTTTCTGATGTAAAAATTATGTGTTTGTCAAACACAGCCAAAGAGTTTTCTACTCGATGTGATACATCCTTGACAATCTGTTGGCATGCAATAATAAATGTTTTAGCACAGCTATTTACACACATAGTATGAGAACTGTATATCGTGGCACTTGCATAGAAAATTCATTACCAGTTTATCGGGGTCAAAAGGAAATGATGATAATAGATGAAACATCCCTACAAAATACATTTCTCTCATCTAGAAAATAACAGATACTCCAAAAAAAAATCTTTTAGTGAATAATTTAAAAAATAACATGATGCCTACAAAATAGTGTTTTCTGTTCTAGGTAAGAACATTTACACCAAGTGTTATAGGCCAGGTAAATAATTTGAAAAAATTAGTTCTGTTGAATGAGAAAAGTTCAGTCATACATTTAAAAAGTTTTCTGAAGTAAAAATTATTTGTTTCACAAAACACATCCAAAGAGTTTTCTACTCGTGTGAGAAAAGCACTTGGGTGCATAAATGACTCTAAAGAAACAATGCTGGTCATCAGGTTATTTAAAAAAAAAAAAAAAAAAAAAAAAAAATAGACAATAGACAGTGTGCCTTGCTTTAGTGACACACAATGTGTTTAACCTTTTAAATATGTTTAAAATTGTAGGTGTAATTATTTTACCGAGTTTAAGCAATTAGATTAAAATGAAAACATTTCTTAAACAACAACAACAAATAAAAACAACAAATATGATTTTGGTCATACTTTAAATTCAGTATACTCAGAGGTGTGTGTGTCTGTGTGTGTGTGTGTGTGTGTGTGTGTGTGTGTGTGGTTCAGGTATATCCTACGTTATATGGACAATGATGGCAATATCCAAAATCCTTGTCCTTGTGGATTTTTTCTTTTGTCCCCGTGAAGAAACAAGCTTATAAATCATACAGAATGAAGTATTTTTGAAAATCTTAAAATGAAGAAAGTTTTGTATAAGGGGTAGGTTTATGTGTAAGGTTGGTGTTTGGTGATTGAAAATACAATTTATACAGTATAAAAGGGATGTCCCATAAAACATAGAAACCCAACGTGTGTGTGTGTGTGTGTGTGTGTGTTTTAAAGTTAACATGAGATTTCAACTCCTTTTACACATCACATATTATGGATAGTATTTTCTTAACATTAATGAATGCCTGTTTGATTTTATTAATTTCAGATAACATTAAATTATTTATCTCTTCATTGGCTTGGTTAGTTGCTGATTTAAATAATTGTCTCTCTCTCTCTCTCTTTGACTTGTCATACAAGTCATAAAACCTAGTGTCCTACATAAAAGACAACATTGATGTTTCTAAGATGTTAAGTCGGTACTTCCTTTTTTTCATGTTGGCATTTCCTAAAAATATAAATAAAATTCTCACCTGGAAAGACTCAAGACATCCTCCTCCTTTTCAGAGGTGGATGTAGACGGGGAGCATGCGGTCTGTAGGTGTCTAGGTATTAACATATACCGTATTGATCAAACAAACATTGATCCTGTCAAGGTGTACATACACTCACTTTTGCTCAGCCATTTTATTCCAGGAAGAACCCAAACACCTCCTCCTGACTGGAAGTGAGTAACTGCTCAGGAAGGAAGTCCACAGAAACCCCCACAGCTCTGGTTACAGATACAACCATCATATATCCAGTAATAAATGCAACACAAGTCAAATCTGAGATCTGTTTTGATCTTTTGATTTTACACACACCTCTGTCATGTCAATCAAGGGTGACAGCACCCAGTGACATGGCAACCACTGTGACAGACAGGCCATATAGCAATAAATCAACACATAAATCTGACCATGTACACATTGGACATATCACAACCTGTCAATCAACGCTGACTGGACCCTCCACAAATCAAGCCATAAATCAGGGTAATAAATCTCCAATCTGACACTTAGGATATGATTACACTACTATCGTCTACAGCCTGGGGATCTTTGATAGCTGACTGGAGATTTTTGCAGGTAAATGAGAAGGTTGGCATATTGGAAAGACCGACTAAAAACCCGTGCATGAGCCCAAAAATGAGGTAAGACACGAAACAGCGATTTGGATGCTTCCCCAGAGCTTTGGATAGCTCCTTAGTGTTCACCGGAGTGTTTATTTCTTTTTTGGGAATTTTGTGCGGCGTGGACAAGAAAACCTTGGGTGACTGTTCCCGCAATAGTTGCAAGCATGAAAAAATTTGCAATTATAACGAGTACAAACATTCTCATTGAAATTATAACAAATAGGGGTTTGTCTTCCAGGCTTCACCTGTTCTGGCGCCGAAGCGCTAGTGTCGTAAGTTGACGCAGTCTTAGGGCAGGAGAGAAGCTGAGTGGGAAAACGAACTACAGAGAGAGCATGACAATGCTCGATGGCCTGTAAAGTGTCTGCTAATGAGTGCTAGATCGACCACGGACCAGTCCAGTTTCTGATTGAAACGGTGTATGTACATAGCTGCTTTGGATGAGAAAGATTTGTGATATTCATAGAATAGTGTGCCTCCGTAAGACATAGCGAGATCCGAAATGATAGCTAAATAGGTGTCTAATTCCTGCCTCCTGTCTGGATACTCTTCACAGATAATGTCTCTGAACACTCCGAAAGCAACATTAAATTCTGCCATGGTTAAACTTTTGGTAAGTCTTGGATCGTTATCTTTTAGAATGACAGATATATCTCCACAATCCACGATCCTTCTTTTGTTAGTTTCTGCACATAGCAATATTTTAACCAAGTTAATGTCGTTACCTGACAGGATTTGAGCGCACGCAGATGAGGAGAGACAGCAGCTGCTGGAGGGAAAAAGGGCAGGTCCAGTGGAAGCGGCAGGTAGTGCTGATCCGAGAGATCTACTAGGAAGCGCTAAGTCGGGGGTAATAGCGCGGTTAGATGTTGAGCTGGAAGTCTGTCCATCGACCCCCACCTGAGGTGCATGAGAAGAGCGCTGTGACTCCAGCGCCTGGATCCTGTTATCCATGGCGGAAAGGGTTCCTTGAATTGAGAGCAGCGCTGAGAGAATCTTGTCTTCTCCTTGTACTGGAGCTAAAGAGGCACTTGCTGTTTTTGCTTTCTTTGGAGTTAGGCCTGCTTGATCGGTGGAGATATTTTTCCTTTTCTCCGTGGCTTTACGGCCGGTAGATCGGGGAAGAGAAGATGCTGCGTTGGTGGATGGGGGCTGTGGGTCTTGATTGACTTCTTGTAATAGAGTCAAGAGCTGATCGTGATCCAGATTCGGAGGCACTTGAACGTTCAGAGTGTATAAGGTGGACAAAATCCTTTCTATGGGCCATTCGGTGATGGAAAAAGGATTCCTCGCTGCAATCCTAGAGCTGCGTCTTACTAGCAGGGTTGGATCGATGTCTTCCGTGCCATGATCTGGGATTTCGTCAGGAGATTCTTCGAAAAGGATTTGTAGCAAAATGTCCGAAGTATCCATGACCAGGAAGCAGCAAGTAAGAAGTGAAAAGAATGACATAAGCTTAACTCTCATGCTGTTTAAACTGTATCGCAATGTTGGGAGCCGTTTTTGAGCATACTTACCGAGCCGTAGTGCCACGTATATATATGTCCCGTATCTAATAGGAGAGATGTGGTGATTGGAGCGATTTGACAGCATACAACATAAACTGAAAACACCATAAACTACAACAACAACAAGATCGGCAGTTTAACACAATATGTGTAAAATGTCTGCGTGCAAGATTTGCGCGGCGCGAGTGATGCTGAGTTCAGGCGCAGCATTTATTCTCATTTGTTTTATCTTCATTACAAATATTGTTTGGTTTTATTTTGGATAATTGCATGTAAAAAATTTACATTGTAACGCATATGCAAAATGTGAATAATTATTCATATTTAAGTGTTTGTGCGAAAATTATTAATGCGCATGCAGGACAGGGAGGCGCCCTCTAGATCACTTGAATTTTTTCCTGATAATGAATTAACTTAAAATTGTGGTGTCTCACATACATGAGAAATATATCTACAGAAAGCTTGAAATATCTTTTAAAACGAATCAATTCAGAACGAAAGCATTATGTAATCTGTGAAGATTGTATTTCTCTTTAAAGGCGCGTCCATGTGGAGAGAGTTAGCACTGTGAATTTCATCTTGCAGCCGACAAGAAAACATTTGTTTATTAATAAATAATTAAAATGTCTCCTTTTTTTACAATTATTAGGCTACTTCTGCCTGTGCTTTGGGGCAAACTTAATGCATGTGCTTGAGCGAGGAATATATTAAGGCTCATTATGGATTATAGATGTAAATGTAATATAAACCTGCGATTAATTGAATAATGACAAATGAACGACTAGTAACTAGAAAAATCTTACATGGGAGGCAGACCTATTAAATACCCTCTAGACATCTCTGTTAAAGTTTTTAAAGCATTATATAAGCGTTTGCATAAATTCTTCTTTCAGAACGGTCTGTAATGGAGAGATACCTTAACACTGATTTTTCCTCTGAAACAAAAACAAAAACGAAAATTGAAATAAAATTGATTTTTTTTTTTTTTGAGAATGGCCAACCCTTCTCTGCAGATATTGTTGCTTCTGGTTTGTGCATTGTAAATAGGCTACAAAAAATAAATAAATTAATTAATTAATAATAATAATAATAATGTCTCCAAAAACTCCAAAATGTTTTTTTTATTTTTTTTGTCATGTCTGTAACGCATGTGTATTCCCAAATCTAAAAAAGCCTATAAAACATCATAGACAGATCATACTGATGTCTGGACTCTGTTTGGGATTTAGAAAAACACAAAGAGATGGTTCAATATATGGTTATGAAAAGGCTACATTCTGTGAGAATTTATATTTCATAGTCTAAAAAAAATATTGTTTAGACGAAACAAAATAAAATTAACGCAACAGTTTGCGAATTTATTTTATTTTTTTTTGAGTTAAGGCAACTTCCTCTGAAGTTATAATAACTTATAAACTATATTGCGCTATACAGTAGTCAACATTTGAAGTGGATCAAAACCTTTCTTCAAAGTTGCCCTAAAACCAAAATGACGAGTCCTATCTAAACCTGTTCTGCAAGTTTGATACCCTCATACTGTCCATATGAAAGACCAAGAGATTCACACCTTTATCTCGACCCACACAAGCTATACATAACTACCCCAACCCCCTCCAGCTGAACTGAATTCGGTCTGTTTTTGGGCTGAGGAACGGTGTGTTCTCATGTTACTGAGTTGAAACATGCCTGCACTCACAGCAGCCCTACTCTTTTTATTCATTATTTTCCCGCAGCCCATATTATTGTTTTCACAAGACCATAATAATAACAAATTATCAATTGATAATTAATCATTATTTTACGAAAATCATTGTTATTTGTGAACGTAGCGTTTGCGGAAGGCTTTAAGACCAAACGGAGTCCTCGATCAGCTGCTCCCGCTTCACAGCGCGCGGGGCTCCGCTAACTGCACCCAGCTTCAAAGTCCGCAAGTTTTGATTTAACTAAATCAGTTTGAGCGAATACAACTTACTGATCATGAGCCCAACATTTAGCAAGACAGAAAAACATTCAGTCTACCTGAAGGAAGATGTATTTCATTGTAAGTTAATGCTGTTATATAGAGAGTTAAATTGAGAGAGAGAGAGAGAGAGAGATAGAGAGAGAGAGAGAGAAATAAAAAAAAAACCGTGTTGGCTATTCCTAAACTTGGAGCTCATTATATTGAAGTACAAATCCAAACACCAGAAGCAAACTCTCAGTGTTCTTTCATTGAAAAGTATGCATTTTGTTTATTCACAGGCTATATGGTTGAAATAATATTTTAGTTCAAAACTTTAAGTGCCATTGTTTAAAAAAAATGCCTTATTGGCTAACGTTTCATAGACGTTCAGTTGTTATGCTTTAAAATCCCATACCATTTGTAATTTCACAGTATTTTCACCTCCTAAATCACTAACCTATAAAAAGTCACAATTCTAAAATGGTAAAATTTACTCAGGCCGATGGCACTTTTAATTACATTGTTTTTTTGTTTTTTTTTAGAATAATTGTAGCTTACATAAATAGGTGAAGCAAAACCAAATATGAATAATATTTGGATCGTCCCTTATTTTTTCCCATATTTTCTTAAAGAATAAACACTTATTTTCTACAAGAATAAACATGATAACATATTATTAATTCATATAAATAATTTAAGCAATTAAAACCTGATAACATATTATTAATTCATAGAAATAATTTAAGCATTTAAAAAACCTTTTTTAAAAAACTTGAACTTCAATACTATTAAACTGACTTTAAAATCTCAAGGAGTTTATAAGTTAAAAAAGGGTAAAAATGTCACAGTGCATGTTAAATAGCCTAAATGAACTTGTGTTAACAATATAATTAGAACTAACAATATAATTCAATTTTTTTTTAATGAACAATTCCTGTATAAAATGGGACAGCAACCTTTATAGCAAACATTTTTAAATTGTCCACAGCTGAGCAACGCGCGAGGCAGGTTGAGCGTGCGAAGTGAATGTGCTGCACAAAGTCATTTTGTCATAAAAAACCCTGGATAGCCTAGATTAGGCCCAGACTCTGTTCCTAAGTATATAATATATAATTACCCCACAGTAACAAATTTTAACCGATTAATCGCCTATTTTCGTTTGCTGCATGTTATTTTATTTTTATTTTTTATTTTTTTTAAACAGGCTAAAAATAAATTAAGTTTGTGAGAGGAAAAAAATATATAAGTCATGTATAAGTTGCATTTTATTACATTAAGAAATAATAACGGCTGGCCTAATAATGTTATAATGTGCCAACAGGATATTTTTAGTTCTCTTCACTTTACAACAAATCCTTTAAATTTATCAGAACAGAACAGAACAATAATTACAAATATATAATTCTAATGGATAAATAAAATTGCAGTATATAATTAAAGCTGCAAGCAGCGATGAAAGGGCCCTCGCACCCGGGCTCACCACCAACCGGTGGCCATAGGAGAACAGCGAACGTTGGGCCATATGCTTATAAAAAGGTAAATATTTATACCACATTTCCTGCTGCCAACTGGTGGCACTATGATTATAACTTAATATCGGCATGTAAATGTCTTCAGCCCAGGACTCTTACCAAACATGCAAAGTTTAGGGCAGATCAGACATTGCATGTTTAAGTTAGTTTAAAATAAGTCATTTCCTGTTGCCAGCAGGTGGCGCTATAATTATAATTGAATATTGGCCTTTAGGTGTGTTCAGGCCAGGACTCTTATAAAACGTGTGAAATTTGGGGCATATTGGGCATTGTATGCAAGAGTTACAACAACTTCCTCTTTCATAGTATTAATAGCAACCTTTAGCACATAGTAAGTGTTGCTAGCATGTTTGAGAATATTTCAAGCATGATTAGCACACAATGGCATATTTTACGGTGTTGCTAATAGTGCATAAAAGTATTAAAACATGTCACTTCCTATTGTCAGTAGGTGGCACAATAACTATAACCAAATATGAGCATGTAGATATCTTCAGGCCAGGACTCTAATCAAACTTGTGAAGCTTGAGGCAGATTGGACATAGTATGCACAAGTTACAGTAATGTTCTACTTCACTGCATTAATAGCATGCTTTAACACTGAGCTAAGTGTTGCTAGCATGTTTAAGCATGCTTCTAGAATTTTGCCAGCCTATTTAACACATGTTGATGCTTTTTATTATTTTGTCCATAACAGTGTTAAACATGCCACTTCCTGTTGCCATCAGGTGGCGCTATGACTATAATCAAATACAGGCATGTTGATGTGTTCAGGACAGGACTCTTGTGAAACGTGTGAAGTTTGGGGCAGATCGGATATTGCTAGCCTGAGTTACAGCAACTTCCCTTTTCACTGCATTAGTAGCATGCTTAGCACTTAGCTAAGTGTTGTTGCTAGCATGTTTTTAGTATGTTTCTAGCATGTTTCCAGCCTATTTAACACTTGTTGACACTTTTTAATAAATACCTATGACACATTAACAGTTTTAAACATGTCACTTCCTGTTGCCAGCAGTTGGCGCTATGACTATAACTGAATTTGGTCATGAATGCTTGTTCAGGACAGAACACCTATCACACATGCGAAGTTTGGGGCAGATCGGACATTGCTTGCCTGAGTTACAGCAATTTCCTTTTTTACGGCATTAGTAGCATGCTTTAGCACTTAGCTAAGTGCTACTAGCATGTATAAGTATGTTTCTAGCATGTTGCCAGACTATTTAACACTTGTTGACACTTTTTAATATGTTTCTAGGAGTCCATTACAGTGTTAACCATGTCACTTCCTGTTACAAGCAGGTAGCGCTATGTCTATAACTGAATTTGGGAATGGGTGTTTGTTCAGGGCATAACACCTATCAAAGGTATGAAGTTTGGGGCAGATCGGACATTGCTTGCCTGAGTTACAACAACTTCCTGTTTCATAGTATTTATAGCATGCTTTAGCACTTAGTTAATGTTGTTAGCACGTTTGGGAATATTTCTAGCATGTTTAGCACACAATGGCATATTTTTTTGTTTGCTAATAGTGCATATCAGTGAAAAACATGTCACTTCCTGTTGCCAGTAGGTGGCGCTATAGCTATAACCAAATATGAAGATGTAGATGTCTTCAGGTCAGGACTCTAATCAAACTTGTGAAGTTTGTGGCAGATTGGACATTGTATGCTTGAGTTACAGTAATGTTCTATTTCACTGCATTAATAGCATGCTTTAACACTGAGCTAAGTGTTGCTAGCATGTTTAAGCATGCTTCTAGAATTTTGCCAGCCTATTTAACACATGTTGATGCTTTTTATTATTTTGCAAGTAGTCCATAACAGTGTTAAACAAGACACTTCCTGTTGCCAATAGGTGGCACCATGACTATAACCGAATACGGGCATGTTGATGTGTTCAGGACAGGACTCTTGTCAAACGTTTGAAGTTTGGGGCAGATCGGACATTGCTGGCCTGAGTTACAGCAACTTCTTTTTTCACTGCATTAGTAGCATGCTTGAGCACTTAGCTAAGTGTTGCTAGCATGTTTTAGTATGTTTCTAGCATGTTTCCAGCCTATTTAACACTTGTTGACACTTTTTAATATGTTCCTAGGAGTCCATAACAGTTTTAACCATGTCACTTCCTGTTGCCAGCAGGTGGCGCTATGACTATAACTTAATTTGGTCATGAGTGTTTGTTCAGGACAGTACACCTATCACACATGTGAAGTTTGGGGCAGATCGGACCTTGCTTGCCTGAGTTACAGCAACTTCCTGTTTCACGGCGAAACATCAAATTTTGTCAGGCTGCCAGGGACACACCCCTTGACGAAAACTCAAAACCTTCGCAATTTACCATCATAAAGGTCTTATGATGACCCTCACCAAATTTGAAGACAATCCGATTAAAACTGTAGGAGGAGTTCATCAAAGTACGAGGCATGGATACGGCTAAAACTGCACAAAAATCCTACAGGAAATTCAAAATAACTTACTTCTTGTTGGGTTTTGGATTTTGTACCAAGAGACTTTTTTGTAGATAATGGTGTGCTACATATGTGTACCAATTTTCATGAATGTACTTGAAACGTAGCTCGAGGCGCACTCCGTTGAAATTTAATAGGTGGCGCTATCGAGCCATTTTGCCACACCCACTTCTGAAACCTATATCAGATGTAAATTTTCGCCAGTTCTGATGCGTGTGCAAAGTTTCGTGAGTTTTGGAGCATGTTTAGGCCCTCAAAAATGCGACTCATTGCAGAGAAGAAGAAGAAGAAGAATAAACGGAGCAATTCCAATAGGGTCCTCGCACTGCAGTGCACCCTTTAACAAAAACTCAAGATCTAAGCAATTTAACATCGCAAAGGCCTTTAGATTACACTGACAAAGTTTGGTGTTGATCTGAATAAATCTCTAGGAGGAGTTTGTTGAAGTACAACCCCTGAAAATGGCAAAAACAACACAAAATTTGCAGAGAAAATTCAAAATAACCGACTTCCTGTTGGGATTCGAATTTCGTACCAAGAGACTTTTTTGTAGGTATTGGTGGGTTACATGTGTGTACCAATTTTTGTACATGTAAGTGAAACGCTAGCTCGAGCAAGCACTCCGTTTTGAAAGTGTATAGGGTCAGGAGCTGTCGAGCATTTTAACCACACCCACTTCTGAAACCCGTATAGAGACGTAAATTGTTACGCCAGTTTCTGAGGTGTGTGGCAAAGTTTCATGGACTGGCCAAAAAAGACACCAAATTTGCAGAGAAAATTCCAAAAACTGACTCTGTTGGGACTCGAATTCGTACCAATAGGTCCTTTTTTGATATATTTGAAGTGTGGTGCCGATTGGAATGGTGTACCTGGTTGTGTACCGTACGGAACGTAGCCGAGGTGTACCCGTTGAAATTTCTCCAGTTTGCGCAGAAAGGTGGCATTTTTGCCGATTACCCAGTGGAATATTGGCCTTCAGATGTGTTCAGGCAAGACTCTCTTCGAAACATGTGCACGTTGGGGCAAGATTCGGACACTTTTATGCCTGAGATTACATTAACTGTTATTCCCATGGAGTTAACAATGCAATACTTTGTGACGGCGCGATGGTACACACCCTTTAATGAAACCTTCAAGATGTTCACAATGAAACATCGCACTGGCTGTAGAATAGATTGACCAAAAAAAAAAAAATATAAAATGTCATACAATTTCTACGGAGGTAGTTGTGTTACAGCGTAAAAATCATGTTACTCGTCGTTGCCGCTTAGGTGGCGCCTACCCTCGCGAATCTTCGAATATTGGCATACAGATCTGTTCAGGTCAGGGAGCTCTCATCAAACACTGTGAAGTATGGCCACGCAGATTGGGAATTGTATGTCTGAGTTCATAGCAACTTCATTGTTCATGGCAAATCATCGAAAATTCGTCGGGCCCGCCACGGGAATATACGCCCTGTAACGGAAACAAACTCAAGATCTTCGGAATTAACATACGCAAAGCCTCAGAGGGACGGAGATTAGGGCCGCTCACTCACTGCAAACAGAGTTAGGTGTGTGTACTCGGAAGACACGTCTCTAGGAGGAGTTCGTTAAAATACAAGGCATGGCAAATGACCAAAAAATGATGCATAAAAATTTGCTCATAACATTAAAAATAACAACGACTTCGGGTTGGTGTTCGGATATTGATCCGAAGGAGTCTTTTTTGTAGGTACTGATGCTTTACATAGGTCCAATTTTCGTGCATGTACGTGAAAACACGCTCGAGGGCTTGATTTTTTTTACGATAGGTGTCGCTGTCGAGCCATTTTGCCACAACCTCTTCTTGAAACCGATATCATCCGTAATTTTCACCAGGTCTGACGCGTGCTGCAAAGTTTCAGGACTTTTCGAGCATGCTTAGGCCCTCAAAAATGCATTCATTTTGGAGAAGAAGAAGAAGAAGAAGAAGAAGAAAGGAAGAAGAAGAAGAAGAAGACGAATAAAACGAAGCAGATACAAGAGGGGCCGCACACCATCGGTGCTTCGGGCCCTAATTAAAGCTGCAAGCAGCGATGAACGGGCATCGCACCCGGGCTCACCACACCACCGGGTGGCTTTATAAAAAGCGGAACGGAGCGGCGCGAAATATGCGTTTAATGTGTTTATGGTACAATATAGAGGAATATGGTCAAAAGTCATTTATATGTGCCAATCTTCCTGCTGCCAGCTGGTGGCCTGCTTTGTCTCATAACTGGAATTTCGTCCATGTAGATTGCGTCAGTCCAGCAATTTTGAATCAAGCAATTGAAATTTAGTGCAGATTGACTTATGGCCCTTTTTGCGTTAGTATAAAGCATGTTGGGTCCCTAGTTGCCTAACAGGTGGGCGCTATGATTATACTGAACATGGGCCTTTAGATATCTTCAGGCCATGACTTCCTTATCAAATATTTGGAAGTTTGGTGCAGATTGGACCTTGCTATGGTTTAAGTTAGTGTAAAACAGTCGCATTTCTGTTGTCCGCTAGGTGTCGCTATGATTATAGTGGACTATCTTGCCCTTCAGATTGTGTTCCTAGCCTATACTCGTCTTCGGAACTATAGTGAAGTTTGGGGAAGATCGGGCCCTGGCTTATGCCTTAGTGACAACAACTTCTCTATTCCCTTGGGCGCGTAGAACGCATCGAACTTTTGTGCAGCAGCCATGGACAACTCGGCTTTAACGAAGGAACTCATAGTATCTTCACAATTTTTCAATACACCATTGCGCACAGCGCCTTTGAAATAGTGGGACTGAAAAAAAAACATTTATGTTCATAAAATTTCTTCCTCGGGTACTTTGTTAGCAGTGTACAACTATGTCACCAATTCCTGTTTGCCAGTAAGGTGGCGCTATGAACTATAACATGAACTAGGGTCAATTATCAATCTGTTCTCCGTTGCAGGAAGATCGTATCAAACAGTGTGAATTTAGTGGCCGATTGGACATCGATGTATGTCGCGAGTTGATTACGTCGCTAACTTCAGTTCATTTCATGGCGAAATCACTCTCGATCACTTCTGTCGGCTCTGACGCTAACCTTCGCAATGTTAACAATCAAGGCAAAGAAAGCCTTCACAACGAACACTCAAGACTCCTCGGTCCAGTGTAGACGTGCGGCAAGGCCGTATATAGATTACACAGCAGTACACAAATTATTAGCGTGGTTGAATCTGACACAAACTCTGTCTAGGAGGAGTTCGTAAATACAAGGCACGTCGTGAAACGTAGCTTCAGGCGCACTGCTGAAAATGTATATAGGTGCGCTTATCGAGGCATTTTGCCACACCCGATGGAATATTGGCCTCTTCAGATGTGTTCAGGCCAGGACTCTATCGAACATGCGAAGTTTGGGCAAGATCGACATTTTATGCCTGAGTTACAATAACTTTTATTCCCATGGCGAGACATCGAACTTTGTGACAGTGACTGAAAAAAAAATTTATGTCATAAAATTTCGCGGGTAGTTTGTTACAGTGTAAAAATATGTCACTTCCCTTGTTGCCAGTAGGTGGCGCTATGACTATAACTGAATATGGGCATATCAATCTGTTGGGGGGGGACACAATAAACCGCCTCTTCCCTGAACCTATATTCAGCACCCACTGTTACAATTGTCTCACTATAATGCATCTCAGGGCTGACGCGGTGCTCAACTAGTTCAGGACTTTTCGAGCATGTGTTAGCGCCCTCAAAAATGCGTTTCAATTGAGAGAAGAAGAAGAATAAGTACGAACGACAAATGAGAATTAATAATAATAAACAAGCATGATACAGGGGTCCTCACACGCTCCAAGAGTCTTTTTTGTACTGGTATCTATGTTTTTTTGCTTTACATATGTGTGACAATTTCGTGCAGTAGCTGAAACACAGCTCAGAGGGCCCTGTGATTTTTTTACGGTGTAGGCCTCAGCTTGACTGTCGAGTATGTTGCCAACACCCGTTCTGAAGACCTATATCGAGACGTAAATTATTCACCAGGTCTGACGCTGGTGCCCAGTTTTCAGGCAGCATACACAGTAATCACGTGCTAGTCTCAGGGGTGTCCCAACTCTGTATATTGGCGATCACTAGTCCGGTAAAGTTTAGCCTACTCAACACACCTGGACAACTAATTATGTCTCAGGATTGCTTGAAAATTAGATAGAGTGTGAGACTGCACGTACGCGTTGGAGCGACTTTTCAGGACAGGTCGATCAGCTAGGATACAGATTGGGTCACACTCCCACGTGATTAGCTCAGTTTGAATTAAGGCCATACAGCCTGAAAGGGTATAATCCGAACGTCTTCATTCAATGAGACACACACCAGCAACCATATAAATCGTAGTAGTAACACTCCTAATAAGGTTTTCAGTTATTAGATACTTATTATTAAAATTACTCTAACAACAATGTAATGGCATTTATATAGTAGTTCTCTGCTGCTATCACTGTCTTGCTCTCTCTCTCTCACACACGACACACACACAACTACTAGCACAGACACATATAGAATATATATATATATATTATTCTAAAATTATTCTAAGCACTCTTTCAATAGTGATTTAGTATTTTTAACATTATATAAGCATTAACATGTACAGCATTTATATATCATTCTAATGGAATCTTAGTTAATATTATGTTAAAAAAATGGATACTACATTATTATTAAAACATTTATTAGTTAATGTACATTGCAGTTACTGTACCATGAATTAACATATTTTCGATTTTTTTACTACACACAAACAAATGCTAGGTAAAAATATGACTTGCCAATACTTAGCTTGTAAATAACAATGTTGAAAGAGCTATTATATTATTTAACCTATATCATTTTAATATAATAGCACACATATGTAGTTAATTAAAGTTTAGTTAAAAGTATTATTTTAATACATTATTTATTTGCTAATACATTTCTTTTTTTTATTTATAGGTTTTATTTTTAAAGATAGTATTATGTACTGTGAATAACATTTAACATTAATATTTTTAATTGATAGGATTAACTAACATAAAAGATTAATAAAATGATCTGAAAAATAGATTGTTCATTTGTTAGTTCATGTTCATGTTAATGCATTAACTATGTAAACCAAAGAGCATTTATTATAAAAATGTTGCCAACACTTTGCATGATCTATAACCATTTTTAAAAATCCTTTGAATGACCTATAAAGCCATTTGTGAAAATGATTATATAAAACCATATTATGCGCAGTAGCCAAATCATTAGCTTTTTAAAAATATATATTAACTTACTTTTCTTGGAAAGATTTTTATAAATTATTTAAATGCTCTACATACACGCTTCAACACTCAAGTATTTAAAAAAGCAATCCTATAGTGTGCCATCTAGTGGTGTATCGATGATTGGTATTACACACACTGCACCGTTTGGTGTGCTATCGAGAACTAGTCAGGAAGTTCTGCGGGCGCCTCAAATGGAGCGCTGAGAACAGAACATATGCCTTCGCAAATCTAGGTCACGACGCTACTTCTGTTATTAATGCTACGCGGTGATTTTTTCCCATGCCCGCATGTTAATGGATCAGAGCGCCTTGCACTGCACACGGTAAAGGATGCTGAACAAAAAAAGGCTAGAAATAGAAAGGTTAAAGCAAGAACACACTTATCTGGCCCATGAGCATAGAGAGAGCTGCAGAGTTCTCTGGTGATGGCATTTTGAGCAGATGAGACGCTGGCTTTTATGTGCGCTTCTTCCTGAAATGAGAGCCAGCATGCATACGCACGCGGTCTCGTTTTTGTGACAAAGAAAAGGAAATCTGTGCGCGAATCGGATAGATTCACACAGGCATTACTATTATTCTTTAATGTGGCTTTCTCGGCATAATACACTCGCCTGCTGGCTGTTTCTGCACCGCATAACGGCATATCTGTATAATGACTACAGACCGGAGTCCGTGGGGAACCTGTATAATGTAAAAAAATCTATTTCAACACGAGGCACCGCTACAATGATGCCTACTATGACCAATGCACACATGAGCGTAAGAAAGATATGCCTGAAGCTAATTCAAGTGCCCTGAATATATAAGGAGGTTTTTTCTACTTCCAGTCTTCAAGGACATGGCCTATATCACTCATAAAGTTTACATTAAATACCAAATGGCATTTATTAAGATTTGATGATTTGGAATTGGTAAAATGTGCTTGGAAAAAATATAAGAAGACAATGTGACTAATTATTATGCACTCAACTAAAAAGCATTTTAATGATTTTTTATTGATTTATAAGCATTTGCAAAATATTATTTTGGCCTGCATTACAGCTAAGTCGTTTTGTTTTTTATATCTTTTTTATGCTGTAAATTAACATAATTCTTAACCTAATTATTTAAAAATCATGTTGTTCTGTGCCCTACAAATTGTACTAGGTTTTTTGTCCCTAAAACTGCATGAGAAAAGGATAAGGCCTAAGAGATTTCTCGAGCTTTAATGATGAAAAACAACAACAACAACACACAATTACTGATTTTTTTTCCTGGTGATTAAAGAAATGTTAACTCTCTCTCTGTCTCTCTCTCTCTCACCAAGGCCCTCAACACCAACGCCCCCACCTCCCTTTCCCTCCCTTCCCCTCGCCACACAGAGTGAGATCAGACGTCAGACAGTTTTTAATTTTCTGTTATCCATACAGGGTTGTAAAGTCGTGAAACTATGCATATTTCCCCAGAATGACTTCTACTCTGTATGAAAAATGGTTTTGAAGTGTTTGCAAGTTGCAATTTAAAAAATACAAGACAAGTAATGTTTCCCTTTTACTGTTGCTACTTCAAAAATCACCACGGCAAAACCGTTCAAGCTATCCAAACCATTCGCAATTTAGGTTCCTCACTTTGTCATCATGTAGACAAAGTTTATGTATATGTAATTTTCCTCTGAGTATGCATTAATTCACAGCAATATTTTTCTGCAAAAGGCACATTTAAACCAAAATAGCCTAATTTCCTCAGTTGGTCATAAGCTGATGACTGTAAATTAGAAAGTTGTCCGTCTTGCTAAGAACAATATATGTACCCCAGTTTGCAGTGTCTGTAGCTAAAACTAACTCCCCCGACTCTTTGATAAAAAGGTGGCGCATGCAGGAGTGCCTCCCTCCACGCCTCTTTCATGTGCTTTTTCCATTGCTCCAGGTATCATTAATACTGATATGTGTTTATGAAATTTCTTATGTAATTTTAGCATTTTTATCTGCCCTCTAAAAATCACCAGAATAGAATATCTGTTTTTGAAAGCGCTAAGCATGGCAAATATATATTAGATATCAATATCCCCACACAACAGATTTACATCGGCCGTAGGTTTTGTCATTATTCTGATGAAGTTTGAAAAATCAACAGTGAAAATAAGATGCTGAATTAAAGCATTTTGACATTACACTTCCCTGCTGTAGCGCTGGTGGTGGCGCTATAACTTTGACTCCTCATTAGTAACATAGATGCTATCGCATCACAGCACTCTGAATAACTGGCTAGAAGTTTGATCTAAATCAGGCGATGTATGTGGATGTTATTAGACATTTGTTTCTCATTTTTTACCCTATCAACTACTTAATGACAAACTGCTCGAGATATCAAAAATCCCTGGCAATTTTTTTCTCATCCTCAATGTCTTGAGATCATGTCTACAGAGTCGGAGAACTGTGGAAAACTCAGAGTGAGTATATATCAAATTCCAGAGCATGCTTTTTTGAAACAGCCCTAGAATAGTCACTCCTGTTGGGCGGAGCTTCATGACATAGAGCGCCAAAGCTGTTCGCCTACCGAGATCTATAAGTGTACTGAGTTTTATATAAATACATGCAAGTATGTGTGTGAGCTATGGTTCGCAAGACTTCTTGACTGTGTTCCAGGGGGCTTGAAGAGCCCATGTGCCACTGGGCGTCCTAGTCTCTGCGCGCCCCCTAATGACCGTAGATTCCAATGTGCCAATTTTCAAGAGTTTTTGAGACAAGTATACCCCCAAAAATGACCAAGGAATGGTAAAGAAAAAATAAAAAAAAATAATAATAATAATCCTTAGGGGGAATCAATAGGGCCCTAAGGCCATTGAAGCTCGGCCCTAATAACCTTAGGGAATCAATAGGGCCTCTGCTACCATTGGCTCGGGCTCTAATTAAAAGCTGCAAGCAGCGACATGAAAGGGCCCTCGCATCTCGGCTCACCACACCACCCGTGGCCATATAGGAGATCAGCCAACGCTGGACCATATGCGTTTAAATGGCAAATATCTGTGCCACATTTCCTGCTGCCAAAAGGTGGCGCCATGGATCATAACTGAATATCTGCATGTAAATGTTCTTCAGACCAGGATTTTTACCAAACATGCAAAGTTTCGGGCAGATCAGATACATTGCATGTTTGCTAGTAAAAGTTAGGCGAATGTTGCCAGCAGGCAGTGGCACTACAGCCTATAAATAAATATTGGCCTAAAGATGAGTTCAGGCCAGGACTCTTTTTATAAAACGGTGGTGAAGTTTGGGGGCAGATTGGGCATTGTACCAAGAGTTACAATAACTTCCTGTTTCATAGTAATAATAGCATCCTTTTAGAACAAAGTAAGTTTTGCTAGCATGTTTGAGGAATATTTCTAGCATGATTAGCACACAATGGCATATTTTACGTGTTGCTAATAATAGTGCAGTATAAAAAGTATTTAAACATGTTACTTCCTGTTGTCAGTAGGTGGCACCTATAACTATAACCAAATATGAGAGCATGTAGGATATCTTCAGGCTAGGACTCTAATCAAACT